>NW_015654063.1:1475671-1508647 GCF_001515625.1 Sinocyclocheilus rhinocerous
GATATTTTGTAAATTTCCTACCGTAAATATATCAAAACTTAATTTTTGATTAGTAATATGCATTGCTAAGAACTTCATTTAGACAACTTTAAAGGCGATTTTCTCAGTATTTAGATTTTCTTGCACCGTTAGATTCCAGATTTTCAAATAGCTGTATCTCGGCCAAATATTGTCCTATCCGAACAAACCATACATCAATGGAAAGCGTATTTAGCGTATGATATATAAATCTGTTTTAAAAAATTGACCCTTATGACTGGTTTTATGGTCCAGGGTCACATATATTCTTTGCAAAATTGAGCAAAAACACATAATATTGTGTTTAAAATATAACACAATATCAACTTCTTATTTACTGAACTGTTGTATAAAATCACATTTAAACTCGTGATATTCGGGACAAAAATCAGCACTCGTGTAATAGCCTACTGCTCTCCCTGCTCGTGTGATATCGTATTATATAAATGAGACCAAAACCCATACAGGGGCATTTTTGCACCAATATTTTGAATTTTAGGGCATAACTGCCTTCATGGAGTTGTTGCCCTGCATCATATTTGTCAACTGTCCACTGTATAATGTAAGATGATGTACAGTTCTGGGGGCGGGGCCAGTGCGTTAACTGCGTTAAAATATTTTAATTGCGTTATTTCTTATAACTAATTAAGTTAACATGTTAAACTGACAGCCCTAATATACACACACACATACATATACACACACAGTACGCAAACAAACTTTTTTTTATTTTGGCAGCACTTAAAGAAATAACCTCATTATGTGTAATCAAAATATCATAACTGGACCTTCTTGTAAAAATGACAGCCTTCTTCGGTGACGTGCCAGACTTCTCCAATCATTCAGTTCGTTTAAATTCTGCACCTTTCTTACGACTGCAAGCAATATCTGATCTACTGAACCAAGTTCTACCAAACATTTTTTTTCCCCTTTTTTGATAATCTGTTTCACTGGGAAGTTTTGACAGATCTTTTCTTTCATACTGTGACATTTTATCTGTTTTATCGTGACTTTACATCATAAATTCTGCGAGATCGTACATATGGTCAGAGCGATTTTGTTGGTGCTGAATGTGGGTCAGATTCTCCTTGGCTCTAGTTCAACACAAGCTCCATTGCTGGATGAAAACGTGGTGTGTCCATCTGCTCCTCTCTCTCCCTGTGGTTTCAGTCAACACAGACTGAGCAGACATCCCACAATCTCCTGACAGCAGAAGACGTGCCTACAAACCCATCATGACAACTCAATCTGCAAAAGGTCGCTTTCCATCATCAGGGTGTTTTCTAATCAGAGTTTACGTCAGAGGTCAGTTTGGCTTTTTCCACTGATAGCCATTCTGAATTAGCGGTGTACAAAATTCTTTTTTGTCACATGCCTGACAGCCACAAGTGCCATTTTGTGAGCTTTATAAAACCAATAGGACAAAGACAGGAGTAGAAAAGTGAAGTGAACAATTTGTGGTGTCTTCTTGAGTTGTCAACTAGCTGCTCTGGTGAAGTGTCACAACTAGCATTAATGGTAGTACTCACTTGATGACAAATGTGACACAATTGAGAGGCAAATAAAACATTTGTGTTGTCTTCAAGCACAGGTTCCTAAAAGTACAGCCAATTTCTTTAGAGACCACAACAAGAAGTCTGTAATTTCTGTACCACAAAAAAATAAAATAAATAAGAACTGCAATCAGTTTGTTTGAGCTGTCTGACTGAACAACTGACAATTTCACTTCAAATACTGGCAAAAGTTTGGGTTGGGACTGTGAAAGAGGTTTGAAGACAGTCATTATTGTTGCAATTTTACTTGTTTGTGCCACTTAAATTGCACCTTTGGGTTTTGTACCGGTAGCACAAAATGTGTGTGTCTTACCTATGAACCCTGAGGAGGGCGGGTTGGGCTGGATGTTCTCCAGATTGTTAGCCTGAATCACGTCCCATAACTGCCAGATGTATTTCGGGTGCAGGATGTAGAAAGGCTGCGTGGGGAAGTGCATCCTGTGCTCCATATATGGAGTGAACAGGTTGTAGTCTGGATTTGAGTACCACTACAAAAACAAACAACAACAACTATGAGCAAAATGTCTCTCAAAGAACTACCAAATCTGGATCAACATGTTCTCACTCCCAACTCGTCACATATTGACGCTTGGTCAGGACCCCTTGCGTCGCTTTTTGACGCTCAAGGTACCCCTTTGGCATCATTTTTCGATGTTTTCAGTTGTTGGTCTTAATTGAATGGTTTGCATGCATTTGTAAAAAATTAATTCTTTTATATAAATGTATACTTTCATTGGAGCACCTAACCCCAACCCCTACCCTAAACATACCCACTTCTGAACAATGTAAAACACGTAGCAGGCAAATAAAAGTACAGTCACGGGTATTTATTGCAAAAACTGACCATAACCAAGCAGTATAAAAGCATTACAAACAAGTTGTGTTGCATTCCAAGTCTTCTGAAGCCATACGATATCTTTATGCGAAGAAAAGAGTAAAACATAAGGTTTTAATCGCTGAAAATGATCCTGCTCCATTAACACGCTCACATCTCATTCAAAAAGATACTCCAGAGACACACAAGAGCCAATGGAGGGAGTGGAGGGAGACGGCGATCGTGTCTATTCCTCTCACAAAAAGTGACGCCAAAGGGTCCTGACCAAGCATCAATATGTGAAGAGTTGGGAGTGAGAATGTGTTACTTGGATTCATTTCAACCAGGGACAATTGTGAAAGGATGAACGTTGAAGGCTGTCCTTCAAACTGTTAGTCCTGGTTCACGGAGATGAAGAATTGTTCAGAAAAAAGCTTTACAGTCCACTAGAATCCTTTATTGCACATGTTCCTGCAGAAACCTCAATAATGTTACTTAGTAGAAACAGCAGAAGACCTTCAATCTGTGACCTCTGACATTGTAGTCAAGAATCATTTTTCTACACCAAGGTTTCACAAACTGGTGTTTGTGAAGGAACTAAAGAGTTGATGAAGAGTTTTCATGAGTTGATGAAAAGCTAATAACTTATATACAGTATAATATAAATTTTTTTACCTGCATGTAATATGACCATTAACCAACATCAAAGAGTCATTATCATGCAAATATGTTAAATTGAAATACTTAAATTATTCAAGTAATCTTCAAGTAAATATTTTAAGAGGGTAAGCTGACAAAAACAGTTTAGGAATTCCTGTTTTAGAGAACAACAAATCACAAGTTGTGAAACTGAAATCTAGCCTCAAATTGACTGATTATTGCACACTATATCCTGTAGACTGCTTACTGTTATGCTATGAAAATCAAAAATAAAACTAAGCATTAAACTGATCAGCACAGACTCATGCATAATTAATTTAAAACATTGACAGTTATTCCAAATAAAGTGTTAAAAAAATAAAAAAACAACAACACTGGTTTGAAGATTTTGTCCTTCATTTTCAAAAGACCTGCTATGGAAATGGTGCAATTGTCATGTCTTCTTCACATAAGCACGGGGTCATAGGATGGCACACATCCTGTCAGAGACATGATGTTACTCTGTGGGAGGTTTAGTCAGTCAAGGTAAAGCAGCATAGAGATGGCCATCTATTCATTGTGCATCTCGTTAATGCCTTATTTCATGTCTACATTATTGGGGGAGGATGGGATTGGGAACATGAGAAATGGTGTTGTAAGGCGGTTTCAGTGAGGTAAGGGCACAAAGGACAAATTGAAAGCATTTATAGTAATCCGTTCTGATCTTTTTTTCCCTGCTATAGTGGTTTATGATTCACAGCGGTTTGTGAGCAGAAGCACTCAGACCAGACAAATCGGAGTAAGCTTCCCGCATGGTTCCTGCACACACTCACAGCACTGCACTCATCTGAATTGCAGAAGTAACACGTCACCTGCTCTCTGTACATGTGCAAGAAAAAAATAAAAAATAATTTCTAGAGTTGTGATTGTGCAGACGGTTTGAAGACGTCAAAGCACAACTTCAATGTTAAATTCTATGCGTGTTTAATGTGTTTTTGGGAAGTTAGTACTCACTTTGTGCAGGTTGAGGATGTATGGAGCAGGATCCCATGCCACCAGCGTTACATTCTTATACAATAAGCTTGTGTTGAACTGATGCTTGGGACTCGCCAGGATCTGCACACAAAACAGACAATGTGTTACACTGACAAGACAAATAAAAAAGGCAAAAGGCACACGACTAGTTGAGTGCAACCAACTTCTCGGTTAGGCAGAAAACGTAAAAGCATCATTGACTAACTTAACCAGGCACAATCTGATACACCTTCCATGAAGAGAATCAGTTCACACTGAACACGCTGCATACAGTAGCGGCTCCTGCAGTGGCGGCGTTTCACAAAACCATAGGGTATGGCGCGCGCTGGGGGGGGGTATATAATAATTATTATTATTATTATTATGCACGCTGTATAATAGTATACCTATTATACAGGTTATATAATGTTAAATTATTGTTGCTATATGGGCGCTTAGTTTTTCTTGTTGTTTAAGGCCTACACTTGGCCAAAATCTCATGATATAAACGATTAAGCGCTTATGCACAGGATATTTAAAACGTAGGCCTACAAAAGTATAGGCTGGCTAGATGGCAAATAACCTACTTTTCCGCTCTTCAAACACACAAAAACATTAGCCTTTTACAGTGTTTGAAGAAAACGCTTTACTATTCAAACATCAGTTATTCATTTACCCTTGCATTGCGAAAAAAGCGGAGATCTGTCTCCAGGCTGTGCGCGGCGCGTCAATCTGAATGGAGGCGGGGTGAAGTTACGAGGTTTCGCTGAGAGCTTGAGGATCCAATAGCGTTACGAAGTTTTACTGACAAGCCCTTTGTAATACTTAGCATTGGTTAAATATTTGTAAAACCCTCTGATTTTTATTATTTAATAATAACGAATTATAATAGAGATGTGAAGTTTGGATAATTTTTCACGGCACACCTGACTGGGCTAGAGTATGGCAACTGCCATACGGAAACGCCGCCCCTGGGCTCCTGACCAGAAATTTAGGTGGGGCAGATTTTTAATCGTATTGTAGGCTATATGACTAACTTTTGGCAGAAGTCTAGTGTTCTTTCATAATTAATCCTGAGGGTGGTGCTCTGATGTTGATTGGCAGGCTCTACATACATACACACACAGAACGTCATCTTAGAATAAACACCATAATGTAGTATTTGTGTTTGAATGTTGATAATTAGAAAGTTAAGAGTTGAGGAAAACAAAGCCACATCTATTCTCAGAACGCTTTGGTGGTTTTTTGCCTCCACATCGTGCATTAAAATCATAGCTGTGCATCCAGCTTATACCATGGTCATTTGCCAGCATTGACAAGTTCAAGCTGTTAATGTGTTTGCAGTGCAATATTTGACTGGAAGTATAAAAATGACGGTTACGGCTCATTAGCTATAGCATTCTGCCTGCTTCAAATCAGACACTGAGATGTATTCAATGTCGATCGATCGAGAGAGATGACAATTGCGTGTGTGAATTACCTGCGTCTCTCTCGCTCTACAAACAGTGAAGCTGCAAGTTTAGTTACTTCAAAAACAGTGATTTTACCCCCTCGTTGCTGAGGAATATAATGTAGCAATCCAGTATCTAAGCTACTGTATTAATAAAAGACGCAGGGCAGTGTTGACAAGTTTATGTGCTCCTGAATGTTTGTGTGTGAGCCCTGCGCAACCTCTCTCTCTGTGTGTGTGCGCGCGTCAATGAAATCAGCGCATTAATATAGAACGTGATTAAACTGACTTGGAACTACCTTTGTATTAAACGGTTTTAATCCACACCTGCCAGCCAAACAGAATCAGAGTATTTAGACAGACCGTGGTATAAAAATGAACAGGGAACTGGGTTAAAAACAAACAATTTACAGGCTGTATTATAGACCCTTTTAGGGCCGACGTCACAATTACGTCACAGCACGAGCTGGAGGCAAAACAAAGCGAAAACTGGAGGCAGCCAATTCAAACCTGCAGTTTCAGCTACATGAGGAGCTTAAAATATCATCTTATTGTGATGTTGGGTGCCAGAATCGATGTAATACAGGCTCCAATTTGAAATTTTAACGCATACCTGCTGCCACTGCCAGACAAAAAAAAACAACGACAGCTGTGGTTAAATGCGATAAAATGAGCGGACTGGACAGAAACGATAGTCAAAAGAAAGGATATCAGAAAAGGATAAATAAAGTATTTTCTTTCGTTGTTATGGATTGTTATGCGTCTAAAGATTTCTTATGCATCTCTATGTCCTGTATGAAATAATGTCTGTGTGCATGTGTGTAAAGCAACAAACTGACGATTTATATGCTTATTCATCGGTTATTGTATTATACATTGTTGTGATTGATTGTGGCTGGAATTTTTAAGAACTTGGTAAGAAAGAATCATCAAATAAAGAAAGTTCAAAATTTGCAGTTTCTGACATTTTTATCTTACTTTAAATGTACTGCATGTAAAGTAATGTAAAGGTACTGTACGGTCACTGTAAACTTACATCATTTACAAGAGGTATATAGTTTCAAATAACTATTTGGCCATTACATGAAAACGTTACATTCATCTTCAAATAATATATCCATCACATTGAATGTTTAACTTTTTTGTATTTTGGCCCAGTTCTTTCTGCCTCCACCTAAGCTCCGCCCACAGAAAAACGTCACAATGTTTACTAACAGAAAAAGGGTCTATGTTAATATTAATACAGGCTGCTATTATATTATTATTATCATCATATTTTATTGGTTTCTCTTTTGCAATTGCTTGCATTTCTGGTATGTAGATATTTTGCATATTCCTCTTCAGTTTATACATGCTCTTGTGAATAGCCTGTAAAAAAGGATTTATATTTTTACTAATTTGATGTGACTTAAGAATTTGGCCCACTAACTGACAATCTTTCAAACAAGTTCTCTAACAGGAACTTGACACTATTACACTTAGGATGATCTGTCACTTGATGTGATCGCAATCTTGCACGTCATTTATAATGTAGAATTTTTTTTTTCTATTTCTTTTGATTTTTCTTACAAATTAGTTCTTTTGAATATTCTATTCACCAAGAACCCAGAAACAAATTTCATTTCCACAAAAAGCAGCACAACAGCTTGAAAAAGAAGAGCTGATTTTACTGTATTCTTGATCAAATAAAACATTTTTAAAAAACTTACCCCAAAACCTTTAAACAGTAGTGTGAGTATTTGAGAACTACTGGTGGAGGGAAGATCGTCAAAAACTAATGCCCTAAATTCAGTTTGTTCCCCACAACAGCTGTTAGATGACTTGGATATGGGATGAATCATTTGGACCACTTTCACTGTGCCTTTATAGAGCTTTTTTTGTTCATTTGAGAGCCTAATAGTTCATGGTCACCATCTTCAAAACGGCTCTTTTTGTGTTCAACAGAACAGAGTTACATGGGTTTGAAATGTCATGCAGGTGAGTAAATGGCAAAATGTTCTTTTCGGGGTGTACTTTACTTTGCAATAAACCACCAAGCATCATTTCGGTTTGCACTGATCTGTCCATTCATGAAGTGACAAAGGACACAGCACATCCCATAACTTTAATGCAGAGCGGTCTCTGTTCTGCATAGTGTGTTTGAGTTTGTTTACCTGGTGAGCTTGTGTCCACTAGGACATGATGACTCCGATCTAGCTGAAAACACACACAGCCGGAGGACACGAGCCAGAGGGTGTTCAAATGAGATCTGCTTCAATTATGTGGCTGATTCACAGAAAGTCACAGTACTAGCAGTAAGAACTGAAAACATCAAATGTTGCTCACCTGGGAGTTGATGATGCGTAGGGTGGTTTTATTCCCAACGTCTCTTTCATAACCCTCGGTAGGAGCTGTATTAAAACGCAGCACTGCATCATGGGAGTCTGGAATTACAAAAATTGAAGCTTTAAAATCACATTGCGCCTTGGACTGAGTCATGATTAAAAAAAAAAACAATGAGTGAACAACAAAGGCATTTCACTCCTGCACATCTTCAGATAGCAAGACAAAACAACATGACCTAAGAGAAAGAGAAAACGAGGCCTCAATCCAGCAACAACACCTACAATGAGGAAAAAAAAAGTTTTTTCTAAATGAATGGCTTTTAACACGAAGCAAGAATACAAATCGAAAACGCATCATGTACATTGCAGTGTATTGGAGGAAATGCGAGTGGTCACTGATCAGTAAGAATGAACCGCACAAATAAACATGTTCCTCACACCGCTCAAATCAGTAATCTGTTGTTAGGAACGGTGCAAGCAGCTTGTTTAACAGAGAACAAAGTTAGATGCCATTTATTACTGGGTTCACCTCCGGGGGCTTTTTATTGATTGGATATCTCCCGTTTAATCTGCCGTGAGATTGAGTGACTTTAAAAGGTCATGCTAAATTCACTCAAAAATGAGAACTGCCTTCTACTGTGGCTCTCAAACGTCATTCACATTTCCACCTATTCAAAATTGGTGCATCACATTCAGGTATGACACAGGTGAGAATCAATGGGTTTTGGAACTAGACAATTTTTTTTGGGTAAATGATGCCTGTATGATGTCCTCTAAATCATTTTTCACTCCATATCAGTGTATTAGAGCAGGCCAAAAAAAACAAAAAACAACATGGCTATGGCAATGACAGGAAGTGATTAGGCAGGATTTCTTAAGATACAAAACCCTCGGTTTATGAATCAGGCAAGTGATTGTGATATAAATGGCATAAATTAAATTTTATGGAGTTACAGAGTAATATTAATTGACAACATTTCCTTATTATAGGGTTAGGATTATGATTTCATTTAGAGTTAGTTGCTTGTAATTATGCATAATTTACTGGTATTACTATAGTAAATACATGCAACAAGGACACTAAAATAAAATGCTACCACCAATCATTAAAACTAATTAAAAACAATGAAATAAAAAAAATTTGATTAACAAATAAAAAATAAGCTTAAATGAAATTTTATAGAAATGATCATCATACAATCGAACTTACAAAAAATAAACACCTAAATAATGTCAATTTAATTAAATGTAGAAAAAGTATTGTTTGTTTATTTAGTATTAAAATTTCATATGCTCATTCAAATGAAGTAATTTAAAAATATCATTGAACTTTTATATAATCAGACTGAGGTCTAATACAACAATGCTCTCTAGTGGATGAACTGTTTACAGCAATATAACGTTCATTCAAAACTGGCATTCATACATATAAATCTAATACACAGAGAGGGAGAGGGAGAGGGAGAGGGAGAGGGAGAGAGAGAGAGAGAGAGAGAGAGAGTCAAGTCAATGATGAATTGAATAGCAATGACAGATGACAATGACAGGTCTTCAGGAAGCCCCTCACCTCCTCATCCATCTCTCCGTTCAGCTGACATGCCGTTTATGGGCCTTCATCAACCAGCAATATTTTCAAAGCAGTAAATTTGAGCTTGACATTGAGCATGTCCCCACTATTGTGACAGGGACATCAATCTCCTGAGAGAATATAAGTCACATCAGGAGAGGAAAAGAGCCCACGCAGGTGTGTGAAATAGAGAAATCGTGAGAAATTATATAGACAGGATGTGAAAAGAAGATCCGAACAGAAATCCCTCTGAAAATGATGAACAATTATATTATGTTTTATACATTTGTGCTTTGTGGAGAGACATTGCAATACCACTAGGTGGCAGATGAAGACCAACAACTAGGGTACTAACAGTCTCATTGAACCAGACCTTTGACAGCTCAAGGTTTAGTCCACATTGCAGCTTATTCTGGTAAAGTACCACCTACTTAGACATCTGACAGACATACAACCACAAGCACTTTTTATGCACCTCTTGGGGGTGGATGTATTGGAACTAGATAATACCACAATAAACAAAGAGACCGGCCACAAAGCATTGCTGAGGTACTGCTATTGCTTTACAGGAACATTGTTTTGAACAAAATATCAGAATAATATCAAAATATCAAATGCTACTAGCTCTATCATAACAATAGCAGTAAAATATAAATATTGAAGGAAATGAAATTGCCCCACAGGGAAATTTAGTGATATTTAGTGCAATTATGAAGTGAGACAGCCCTTGAGTACAAGTACAAATGTAATTAAAATCGTGATCGAAAAGATGGTTTGAAATCATCTACTCTATGAATGACTGAAACTATTTGTCTCATCACCACCAAATGCCTTCATGAGACGGCAGAGTCACCATTACCCTGAGAAACAACAAAGCTGTGCCATCACCATGGAAACGGTGAATTAACCCACAAACTTTACGCTGTATGCTGACTGATAAACAGCTTGTGCGCTCTTACTTCCAGAAGTTCCAGAGTAAAGAAAGCCAACTACATTAGAGCTTGCAGGAAAGAGAAAATACTTTCCCATTTTGGTGAGCAATATGCATCAGACATTCAGCAAACGGACTGTGGGTGTCCGTAGGCGTTTCGTCTGAGACTAGGATGGTAGACACATTTATAGCCAAAAAAAAAAGAAACAGCTGAGAGATTGCACAGCATTGCATATGATAGCAGCTGTAATGCGAATCAAAGCTGGAATCTCTCTGGAAAAAATTAACGTGACAAACTACAAACTACTGTTAATAACAGTAGCATTTCCCAAACAAAACATTGTGAGGAGACTGGAAAAAAATAAAAACAATGGCCAATTTTTTTTTTTAATGCATAGATGAATGTTCAGGGAAATAATACGATTTAGATGAGCCGAGCTGGAGACAGGCTTCTCATGGAGAGCTCTGGCAGATCTGCTCTTGGCTGTGCTGTGGATTTGCTGGCTCTCTGGCTCGTCCTTGAGTATATTTGGAGGGCACACTAGGTAGGCACGGCTGATGGGAAATGTTTAGACAAGACAAGCTGAATTTAATAGACAGGCTAAAGGGGATGTGGAGGAATAGAACCGGATCAAAACTGGCCTAAGTCTAAATTAAAATTTAAGGAAAATCAATGTGAGACATACTGTGAGTGAAGTAATACTGCTACTCTACAACAACTGTAACAAGCAGTTCAATCAATACAGCTGCATACAGCTATTACAGGGTGCAGTACCTTCAGTGGCATGAACACTATAATGATTTGTTTGTTCTTGGCAAACCTTGTTCCAGCAACATTTGGCCATTAAACAGCCAATATAATATAAACTCATGAACAACAAACGTACAACTTCTGGATTCCCTCAACGAAGTTTCAAACCTGAAACCTTGAAGACTGTCTTATAAACACGAAGCTTTTTACTTCACTAGATGTTAACTGATGGACTGGAGTTGTGTGGATTGTGATGTTTTTAGCAGCTGTTTGGACTCTCATTCTGACGGCACCCATTCACTGCATTAATGAGCAAGTGATGTGATGTTAGATTTCTCCAAATCTGTTCCCTAAGAAGAAACAAACTTATCTACATCTTGGAGAGCCAGTGAGGGCAAGTAAATTCAGCAGATTTTCATTTTTGGGTGAACTATTGCTTTGGATGCCATTTTACTAAAATGGACAATTAATTTTGCTAAACTAAACTCACCCCAATTGACCCTTCGCAAAGAGTTTGATTGACAGTCGATCTGGCCAATCATAATGCCAAATCTGCCATTTTGTCCAACAAACAAATCAGACAGGCGAGTAGATTAACTTTGGTGAACTTAAAACTTGAAAAACTGTGTATACTGACGTCTTTCCGCAGTTTAAATAAAATACATTCTGATGTTCATTCATGTTTATTTTGTGCTTTAAGTAAATTTGAAAAGATGATCGGTTCATGTGTGCCGCTTGAACTGATGCGCTACAGTGATCTGTCAGGACACATTAAAGAGCCACAAAACTGTATTTATTGTTTGAATTTCTTAAAATGACTAAATTTGAAAGCCGAGTTCTTATATCATACCAGAAGTAACCTGCTCTGTCTTGTCTGTCGGTGTGTTGTCAGTTTCCTCTTTGCTCCGTGATGTATTTTTCACTGCGTCAGAACATGATGCGTGTTGTGAGAGCGGCATGGTTTGTCGGACATAGCAACAGTAACTAAGGAGGGTGGGTTTTGCGAAGGATCAATTAGTACCCCAAATTCCACAACATTTTAATTAATTTTAATTCAAAGTCATATTCGATCCTTCAGTGAAATAACAGACTTCTGTCTGGCGATGAATACCAGATTTGTCCAATAATTTAGGCTAGTCTGTTTACATCAAGTCCCCATTGTACATTTTTTTTCTCCTTTTGCGATAATCCGTCTCACTCAAATATATGTCAATACAGAATAAAAATATTTCTCTACTCAACAGAACTTCAAATATTATGGACTAAGAGAAAAATCCGGCAGAATAAAAACAATAGGAGCTACAGTTATGTCTCACCTTAATAACAGCATAAACTAATAGGCTAATATACACAATTGATACTAGCTCTATCATAACAATAGCAGTAAAATATAAATATTGAAGGAAAAGAAATTGCCCCACAGGGAAATTTAGTGATATTTAGTGCAATTATGAAGTGAGACAGAGAGAGGAAGCCCTTGAGTACAAGTACAAATGTAATTAGAATCGTGATAGAAAAGATGGTTCGAAATCATCTACTCTACAAATGACTGTGAAACTGCGATAATCCGTCTCACTCAAATGTATGTCAATACAGAATAAAAATATTTCTCTACTCAACAGAACTTCAAATATTATGGACTAAGAGAAAAATCTGGCAGAATAAAAACAATAGGAGCTACAGTTATGTCTCACCTTAATAACAGCATAAACTAATAGGCTAATATACACAATTGATACTAGCTCTATCATAACAATAGCAGTAAAATATAAATATTGAAGGAAAAGAAATTGCCCCACAGGGAAATTTAGTGATATTTAGTGCAATTATGAAGTGAGACAGAGAGAGGAAGCCCTTGAGTACAAGTACAAATGTAATTAGAATCGTGATAGAAAAGATGGTTCGAAATCATCTACTCTACAAATGACTGTGAAACTATTTGTCTCATCACCACCAAATGCCTTCATGAGACGGCAGAGTCACCATTATCCTGAGAAACAACAAAAGCTGTGCCATCACCATGGAAACCCGTCCTTCTGTGCCCACTACCGCTCTGCCACCATAGATGCCAAAGCTGGAAGAATCTGGACTCTTTGTGTGCTCTGTGATACTCATTATGTAACCGTAAAGGGCATCGGTATCCCACTGACCCTTTCAGAGAAACTGGCATCACCACAGAAACAAAAAACCACAAGTGAAGAGAATGAGAGTGAGAATGGTTCCTAAACCCAACCAAAAACAAGGCCTCTCTTCACAGGCTAGTTTCTCTTCACAGGCTAGTTTCGCATCATGAGGAGACTCTTTTGAAAAGACTAAATCAGGACAGCTATTCTGGTTTTCAAGCAACTATGATGGAAAAGGTCACAAGGAACCTCAAGCATAAAAAAACAAAAAAAACAAAAAAAACAAATCAGGAAATATTAAGCCACTGACAAGTTCTCCTTTTTCAAAAGTAATAGTTATGACTTTGAAATCTGACTGGATGAGTCACATCCAAAACAGTTTGACACTTGGCAAGCATAAACAGCCTACAACAGTCAGGCTAATGAACTATATTACTAGAGAGAATAATTCATTATTCTGGTCCACCATTTTATAAAATCAATAAGCAGGAATAAACCACTATTAAAAATCTGAACGATACTGATAAGCTGTATCCGTGATAAGCATTTCATTCATTATTTTATGGAAGAAATCATTTAAGGCAGACATCAGATTTCAATACTATTCTGGTATTAAAAAAAATGATACCATAAAAACTAAAATAAACCATTTTAATGCTTCTAGTGAATTTAGATATTAAAACATCATAAAGTACAATATATGCATTAAAATATGCTAAATATTTAAAATACATGATTTTGCAGGGTTATTAGATTTGTATTTTTAAGGATTGATGGCAAAAGACGGCACAAATGTAAATGTGAAAAATAAATAAATACATTATATTATTTTATATATAATAAAATAATAATAATAATTGTTGTTGTTCTATTATGCCAAGTTATTATTTAGCCTTCTTTTGCCTAATGCAATAATAATAGTAAAAATTATTATTACTACTACTACTACTACATTAGGCAAAAATAATATTTATTATTATTTAAATAAATAAATAAATAAATCTCACCAATCTCCTTGCCAAGTCCCGAGTGAAGCATGGCTCCGGCAGAGGTGACCACAGCGCAAGTCTGGAAGCCTGGCCCGTAGAGCTGGCTTAAAGGTAAGGCAGGTACAATCTTCTGCCAGCCTAAATTGGAAAAAGGCATCTCGGCCCCATCCAAAGTTCGAACCTTTTCCCCCTTCTTCAGCTCACACAACACCTGTTGGCCACTCTGTTGCGCCTTCCGGTGCCCCCTGTAGGCCACGCCGTGTTTATTATTATTCAGATAGTCTTTCACAGCTTTCTGCAGGCGAGGACTGAGCATGCCCACGGACAAACTCCCTTTCCACAGGCCGCGCACTACGGATTTTGACCTGGGAACATAGTACTCATCCGGGTCAGAGTCGTCACGCATAGCCGCCTGTTTAGTCTTCCTCCTCCTGCCCTCGTCTCCCTCCTCCTCATCTTCCTCTTCCCCTCCCACCACCTCTTCCTCGTCCTCTTCTTCATCCTGTTGAGGGGAATCCTGATTATACTCTTGTCTCTCACGGTTGCGACTCACAGTGGCCGATCTGGAACCCACGTCCTGGGTGCCGAATGCAGACCAGGCCGCCAGGCTCTGAGGGTCGGGATAGGGGTAGGCCTCCTGGCTAAGTGGACTAGGCTGGGGGTTGGCGCTGGGGTTTTCCTCCTGGCTTTGCTCCTGTTGGGTGTTGCTGGAGGAAGGGGGGGTTGAGGAGGTGCCAAGCCCCAAATGGGTGGCCATAATGGTGCGGGGGTTGCCCTGCAGCGAGGTCAGGCGCCGCGTGTCTGTGTAGGAGAGAGCGGCCGCTGAGTGCGGGTCATCCACTCGGGACTCCATGAAGTAGGAAAGGAGCACAAGGAACAGCAGCACCCAGGCCAGCATGAGGCCGAGGGCAAGCCGCCGCCATTGTTTCAGACTGGACTTCATCTTTCAGAAGTCCCCTCGGCCGCACGCCGCTGCACTCCAGAAGGGTCAGCAGGAGGCCTACAACAGGACAGGAATGGTTAACCTCATAACACAATTTCAGATACAGATCACTAGCTTTGAAGAGAAATGATTCAAGTTGACCACTACAATACTCTAAACACAAATTTACATTTTCTATGGATTTCCTTCATCACAATTAAGAACTCTTAACTATCGAATTAATTTGAGGTTGAACAATTTTAAAAATATGTATTTCTACTACTACTACTACTACGACGACTACTACTACGACGACGACTACTACTGGCAGAAAAAAATGGTAATTAAAAAAAAATGTATATACACATATAGACAGTGACAGTGTTGGGGAAGTTACCTTTAAAAGTAATGCATTACAATATTGCGTTACTCCCCCCAAAAAGTAACTAATTATGTTACTTTTATGGAAAGTAATGCGTTACATTACTTTTTTGTTACTTTTTTAATCTCGGCAGGGTTTGTTTGTTTGTTTTTAATATAAGTAGTTCTTCTTTTACAAATGAAAAGGCCCTTTCGCAACAAAAGTGAAATGAATATGCCTCAGGCTGAAGGAAATGTAAATTCATGTCTGTACAGTAGAGGGCGCAGCTCAAATTGCATGAATATGACGCAGGAGAAGAAAGTTGAACACTATTCAGCAATAACAAAAATGAAACAAATGTGTCATTTTTTGCTTAATATGGTTGAATTGGATCATTGAAGTTCAGTAGCAAAGACATGAGCTAATAAAATGGGATTAAATACATGAATGATTTTTGTCTTATTTAAAGTGCCCCTATTATGCCATTTCCAATATTGTCTTTAATGCAGTGTGTAATGTAGCTGTATGTGAATGTAAACGATCTGCAAAGTTGTAAAGCTGAAAGTGCACGATAAATAAAGTTATTGTCTCCCAAAATAAAGAATAGACTCTAAACAGCTGAAACAAGTTGTTAGTAATTCAAATCCCACTTCCGTGACGGCTACATCACGGGGTAACACATTTGCATAATTCCCGCCTATGTTCTACGTTGGCCGGCCACAAACAACTTGACCCCGCCCACAAACACATCTTTAATCTCGGGGAGTTCAACGCGGGATTCACAAAACGCTTGCTGTTGAAAGATGGATCAGTATCCCGTTTATTTGGACCAGCTGCTCCACTGAATCACAACCTGTAAGTATGATAAATGGCAGATGTTTACTGCTTCTCTAATCTCGGGGAGTTCAACGCGGGATTCACAAAACGCTTGCTGTTGAAAGATGGATCAGTATCCCGTTTATTTGGACCAGCTGCTCCACTGAATCACAACCTGTAAGTATGATAAATAATAGATGTTTATATTTTCTATCGAGCGTTCAAAATACACAACTATTGAAATAGGCGTATCGTTTCCGAAATGCGCTGTACGCCGTAGACGAATCACAACAGACTAGGCCATCTGACCAATCAGAGCAGAGCAGGCTCATGGAAAGGAGGGTTTTAGAGAGACTGAATCTTTTAACTGCTTCGAACGAATCATTTGAGAAACGCTGTAAAATGAGGTGATATTAAATGCATATTTTGAGAAAACAAAAGCGTTTTTTGACCTTGCATGCATGTAATCCTATTGTAGGAGACTCTCAAAACAATATTAGGAACCGAAAAAAGGGCATAATAGGAGCACTTTAACATTTAATTGTTGCAGTTTTGTATAATACTCCGTTTGCATTTGACTTTTTATTAATTTTGAGGAATATTGAATCCGTTTTTGTGCAGGTGAGATGAGTAAATACATATTCATATTTAGTCTAGAACTACAGTAACATCATGTTCACACAGCGCCTCAGCCATCTTGGGGGGGGGGCGGGTAGGAAATGAAACAATGTTTATCCAATGTCATTCCCTGGTGCATAAAGTTATTTTATCACTAGTCAGTTTAGTCTTAAACATCAAGCAAACAAATGGCTCTTACATTCATTACATTGATAAAGTTATAGTTGCCAACTACTGTAGAACAATGACTGTTATTAGGTGACTACTTTCACTTGATTTCAAACATCTAAAAGTTATTCAAATATTTAAAAGTTTTAGTTTAAACTACACACTTGACAAGCTGCATAGAACAGACACAATAACCTAGACACACAGTAACCAATTCTGTCAAAAACAGGAAAGGCATTCTTCACATGTCAGCTTTCTCTTTCCTTTGAGAAAACGGCCCCCTGAGACCACTCATGATACACTGTTTTCTGTATCGTTTCACTATTCTCTAACTGCAGATCTCAATTTAGACATGAGAACACCTGCTGTCATAACACACTTTCAATCGTCTATTTGTGAAAAAACAACAACAAACTAACAGAAAACACTGTCATGCATATCTGTCAGTCAGAAAAACAGGTAAGACTTCTGTAATCAAATTAATAAACTGAATTTGAATACTCAACCTGGTTTATATAGTAAGAAACAATTTTTTTTTTAGCATTTAACATTTAGCCTTATTTTTACCATGTTATTACTTTTTAAATTGAATAAATGTGATTAACAGTGAACTGATTTACGCTGATTCTAAGCCATTTAAATAAATGCACTTTTGAAAATCTAATTTAAAGAAAATCAAAGATAAGCAAATAGGTAATAAAACGATTGTCATGATTTTTTTGAGTGCAGAAGTTTTACCTGTTTCTTACCAGTTTCATTTATATATGACTGACAAATATATCACATTAAGTTTATTGGCTTGTTAAATGTTAATGTGAAAACTGTAATCCAAATAGATGGACATTTTACATTGTTCAAATACATAACTTTAGGCCGGTTTTGATACTGAGCTAATCATATTTTCTATCCCCCTAACCCGACCCCGGCCTAAATACAACCCTCACAGAAAGGAGGAAGGAAAAAATAAATAAATAAAAATAAAAAAAAAAACCCTCACTGTAGTTCCTATTTCCTTGAACCCATTTATCCTCAAACAGTTCGTCTGTCCCTGCAAGACAAAAGAAGACAGCAATTAGACGCAATAACAGTCTTTTAAAAGAGGAAACTTGAATCATCCCTGCTGAAATGCTGCTTAAACTAGCATAAGTGGTTTGCTGGTCTTAGCTGGTCACACAGCCTCCTTCAAGCTGGTCATCCACAAAAACCAGCTGAAACAAGCATTTTTTCCCCCCGATGAATCATGATGTCACTCAATAAGCGTCTAACCAAAGATGCCTCTGGACTTCATGAGTCTCTTCCTTAGAACACTCACTCACAGACTGGACATTTGGTTTTGTTGTGCACTTTTGCCAGAAAGGTCTAGTTTGAAAGAAGAAGAAGTGGATTCCCCAGCTTTAGTACACTTACATTGCTGGCTGTGACAATAACGCTGCTGGTGTGGCGGGAGAAAATAAATCCTCAGTGGCCATCTTCTCAAACAAGAACATCTGGACTCTGTCCAACAATGGATTAGTGAATCTAAAATCCTTACCAGTGGTGCTTTTAAAGGGAGATACATTTGTCCAATAACTGATAGACGAAGAGTCATGAGGTCTCTAAATTCATCTAATTTAGAGCTGCACCGCTACAGCAACCAGAACAGTGCTTGAGAACAATGTCATCATCGTCAACAAAACATTCCGCTGTGGGACTTCAAATGGCTGCGGTGAGCAAAGTTCCCATTATGCAGGATTCACAGAGTTATTCGTGAGATGTTGTGTTGAGATTAAAGAACAGTGTGTTGTGTATTTCTCAGAATGCTTCAAAAAAGGCTGTTGGACGTTGTGAAATAGATGTTGTGGACCAATGATATTTCTGAGTTCCGACTGACTAGTCCATAATGATAATTTGAAGTTTTGTACATTGGATTTATTTTCACATGTGGAGTCTGACTAACCAACCAACCAACCGGTATGGTAGAAACTATGATTCAACACACTTCCTGTGCCTTCTCTCTTTTACTCATTCTCACACAGACAAAAGAGAAAGTGTTCACAGCAAGGCATAACCAAGCCAGCTGTAGGACAACACCAGACATTAAAAAAAGAGACCATCATGAAGCACGGTGTTGAATTAAAGGGATAGTTCACTCAAAAAAATAATAATTTCTGTCGTTAATTACTCACCCTCAAGTCGTTCCAAACCCGTAAGACCTTCATTCATCTTCAGAACACAAATTAAGATTTGATGAAATTAGAGAAAAAAAAAAGATTTTGCACACAAAAAAGTATCCTCGTAGCTTCAAAAAAATTGCAAAAAAATTGCAAAAAAAAAAAAAAACTTTATTCAACAATTGTTCTTCTCCAAATCACGTATTCCACCATTATGGAGAATACCATGACGCACACGTGTGTTCCTCTGCACATAAACAAGGCGCAGCGTATGCGTGTTCTACGTCAGCAGCACCACGCGCATGCATTGTTTATGTGCATAGGTACTCTTGATAATGGCGGAAGAAGTGATTTGGAGGAGAAGATTGGTTGAATAAAGTTATTTTTGTTTTCTGTGCACACAAAAAGTATTCTTTTAACTTCGTAAAATTGAAGTTGAGCCACTGATGTCACATGGACTGTTTTAACGATGTTCTTACTTCGTTTCTGGGCCTGGGAACATTTCAGTTGCATTGCTGTCTATGCAGGTCAGAAGGCTCTTGGATTTCATAAAAAATATCTGAATTTGTGTTCCGAAGATGAACGAAAGTCTTGCGGGTTTGGAACGACATGAGGGTGAGTAACTCATGACAGAAATTTCATTTTTGGGTGAACTATCCCTTTAACATCTTAATGATGTAATACACAAATACAACTTGTGATTTAAAGGAATTGTAAGGATAGTTGGACCTCCAACATTTTTAATTCCCCAAAGGTTTAATTTACAGTTAGACTAGTCACCATGTGTTTTTAGACTCTTTTTACCCAGTGAAATACTGCTGCAGCAGAGTAAAATATTACTGATAAATCCATGTCTGATGATGATGATCAGTGCATACAGACCGGAGAATCGTTTTCTTTGACAGTATTGACAAATCTACCATTTGTCAGTGATGAAGCAGCTCTTTATTGTGCATGCAGATTGTGAACGACTCTCTACTGAAGGGAAAGACAATTATGTGGACACTTTTTTTGTTGGGAACCTGTGACCTAGTTAGGCCTGGGTGATAAAACAGTATCGATATTTATAGACCGTACACCTTCTTCGATAACGACATAAAAAATGTTCGATATAGGCACGTGCTCTGAGTGACGCAGACAGCACACACAAACATGAGCACATGCTGAAATGAGTGCTGTGTCTGCCTGTGATGAGGGGATTGTGAATAAAAAACTGAATATTAATCAAATTTAAAATAAACATTTGCATTTGAATGCAAAAATAGTACAATCGAATGTCAGGAGTGCGTCAGGGAGCGTCATTAGTGGCGCACGAGATGCGGTGATTATGTAAGTGACGTTGTTGCATTTTAATGTTTTGTTAGTCTAACCCACGAGACGCGCAGTTGCTGCGTTATGCATTCAAAATGGTTAAAACTTTTAGAAAATACGTTGCGAATTTGTGGAGGTTAATGCACGTTTTTTTATAGACTTATTTCCTTGCGTTGACAATTTAAATGTGCTGCATTATTTTGCTTATTTTGGAGACAAGCTAAAAGTTTCCTTAAGACCTATTTAATCTGCATATAAAACATTAGAAATCAGATATTAGTTTAATTTTTATTGTGTGTTTGACTATTAAAACAAAAAATATTTGTTGTTGGTCTCAATAAATTGGGTTAATTTAAAAATAGAGTGGTTAAATAAAAATAAAAAAATTCTATTGCTCCTTGTTTTAAAAAAGGTTATAAAAAAGGTCAATAATTATCAATACCGAACGATATGAAACATTATATCGTTGATACATTTTTTAGCTATATCGCCCAGCCCTAGACCTAGTACTGATGAAAAGCTAGAAATGCCCTGCCAGTAATAATGAAAATAGTGTATCCACTTATGGTTTATGATACAGACTGCGGTGTTTCTCATTGACTTGAGCAATTCTTGTCAGATTACACCAAAAAGTGTCAACTTGCTCTGAAGTTCTCAATAAAAGTATGTTCTTAAGAAAATATTAAGATTTTTTCAAGAATTGCACTTAGAAATATACAATTTTAAAGAGCATCATGCCATTTAGCAGCATTCAGTGTAAAGAAGCAGCTGTGTGTGTGTGTGCGCGCGCATATTTTTGAGGGGAGCACAGCAAAGGAGAGACTGAGTGTGACAGGATTTTCACATCAGTGAACAGTGAAAGAGTGACGTTGTGAAAGTACTAAGAGATAAAAGCAAAGGTGGAAACACATTAACAGTTCAATGCTCAAGTGCAGGGTGAAATTAATGACAAGGGGACCGACATAAAAATGGTGAGTCCAAAAAAATGGAGAGATGTTGAGGCTTTAAACATGTTACACTGCAGGACACTGCTGTCACTTCTTGACATATCAAAGTGAACTACATGATCATTTCCTTATTAGAAGTTACACATAAGCCATAACACAGGATATGGTTTGGTTTGAAGTGAAAAAGAAAAAAAAAGAAAAAAAAAAAAAAGTGTAACAGACACGGTCTGCTTACCACATTTCCTTTCGCCTGAACCTGAACTGAAACTGACAGACACAAACACACTGTAACAGCAGAAATCTACATAAAACCCAGAGTGCAAGTCAATACGACTGGGCCAAGACACGGTAAAAGAAGCGAATAGACAGAAATAGAGAGAACGTACAAATAGAGGCAAGGACATAAGGGGCAACGGCAGTGAAAGAGCGGAGAGAAGCGTGGGAGTTACACGGCACATCCTTTACATTATTCATTAGACTCGCAAGACCCATCAAACCGGGTGACTTCCCAGAGCTCTTTCAGGTCATTATGCAAGCCACTCTCTCACACACTGAAACGCACAAGCAACAACACACACACACACACACCTTATTCCCTAGAAACATCTGCAGTGGCTTCAGACAAATATCATGTGTTGAAGTAGTACAGCACTCATTCTGGACCTGCACTGCAGTTTAGCATGAAAAACTACTTGTGAAAAGCGTCATTAGCTGGACCGGTTTCATTTCACAGCTTTAAACAGGTGTCAAGACTAAACCCAACATCACTGGAATACAGGCCTTTACTTTCTTTTAAAGCAAATAAATACAAATTTCAAAGAAGAGCATTTCAGTAGAATTTTGAACAATTAAGCAAACATTTCATTTTGCACAACTCTATACCACAGAAACTCTAATACCACAGAAATATTCAAATATACAGGTGGGGAAAAAAAATCAGAGATGTGGTCAATATTGTGGTTTCATTAGCATTAAAGTGCCCCTATTATGCCATTTTTAAGGTTGCTAATATTGTTTTATGAGTCTCCTAAAACAGGTTTACATGCAAGCAAGTTCAAAAAACACATTAGTTTTCTCAAAAAATAGATTTAATTTTACCTCATTTCTAAATGATTCGTAAACAACTCGTGCGAAGCAGTTCAAAGAATCAGTCTCTCTAAACCCCTCCTTTCCGTGAGCCCTCACTGCTGTGATTGGTCAGATGGCGCAGTCCTTTGTGATTGGTGATTGGTCTACCGCGCACAGCGCGTGTCTGAAACGAAACGCCCATTGCCATGACGGAATGACAGCCCTGGAGACTTGTCAATACATAGAAAAGATGGTATAGATTGTACCTTACCAATTCGAGCCGGAGTCTGATGATGAAACAGTTGAAGTGGCTGATCGACAAGAGACTGATTCACAAGCACGACTGGAGCAGGATGTTTCTCAGTAGTAAGTGTCAAGTGTTAACAAGTTTGTGGTAATTACAAGATGTGATAAAACAAATTTACTCACAGCATAGAATACAGCGTCTTCTCGACATGATGTTAACCACATGGACATTTTACTGTTTGTGGGCGGGGAAGTAACAGACAGACGTAGAACGTGGGCAGACATTATGCAAATGTGTTACTTCGTGACGTAGAGCCATAACGGAATAAGATTAGAATTCCTGACGACTTGTTTAGGCGATTGCGAGCAGACTCTTTTTTTTTTTTGATAGGCATTTTAAACGGCATAATAGACAGAGGCAGGTCAATTAGGCCTAAAGCACAAATAGCTCAGAGATGCAATATTTTGTTGTCCTGCCTGTTTACTATGCATTCACCAAGACAAACAGTGACCGTTTACATTTCAGGAAGCAAGTTTTTTTTTTTATTATACATAAATTTTTTTGTGGCGTTAAAATTTGATATAACTACAGAAGTATGCCTTATCTAATCATTATCCTAGTTATTTATTAACTGGTGCTAACAAAATTCACAGTTAATACATGTTTATGTTAAATGACTAGATCCTTTTCTTCAGAAATCATGTAACCATTTCCATTTAATGGTGATAACAGTATGTGTTTTTATATCAGCTAAACAAGCAAACTATCCTTGATTGGATCTAATCAAACGGAATAAGTGGTTTCAGCCACCTGTTAGTGGTTAAACGGATCGTAGTTGATCCGTACGGACCAAGTCCCACGGTTCGGCACGCATGTGATCCGCAAATTAATTGCAAAATGTAACCATAATAGAGTATGTTTATAATTTGTCCGTATTTACACAAGCAAGCGAATTTTAAACAATTCCAGAGAGAAAAGGCGAAAGGGAACTCTATTCGTTACTCACGCGCTCTTCTCTACGCGCACAGCCGCACACGCGTTTCAGATGGCGCGCGAACACCGAACTGAATCCTCTTCTGAATCCTGAACAGACACATAAAATTATGACAAAATACCCATCTCGACAATCATTCAGGTAAACGCAGTCAGTTATGTCTCAAGTGAATGAAAACAGCTGAGAAAGAAAATCGGATGTGATGTGTACCATTATGTCGGATCCGTGCATCAGGTCTTAAAGGGACAGCGGCCTATAAATACTGCTGTCATTAATGATCATCAAACAACAAAACAGCTGTGATAAAAATCTATATTTAATTTATGCAGTGTTATTTTCCCTAATTATTACATTGCTGTATTTGAATACTACTAACCTTATTTTATTTGTAACATTCGGTTGCTTGTAATTTGTGTATTTGTTCTTATTTTTACTGGCTGTTCTCATGTCTCTTTAATCATGTTTAAACTTTCTTAGTTAATCTAGTAGTATTTGCTGTGGTATCAAAGAAGTACTTCACTTTAAGTAATAAATGGAAAGCAAGTTAAATTGAAATATTTTTCTTTTCTTGCTGATCCGAAAAATTATCCGATCCGTGGGTCAAAAACCGTAATGTGATCCGAACCGTGAGATTTGTGATCCGTTGAACCACTACCACCTGTGTTTAACATTTGACTACCCATATCAACGCTATTGATTTACATAACATTTCATTCAGTATTCAGTACCATGGACTGCACTGATCAACCACAGTGTGCACTATGCTAAACTGTGAAGGTTAGCCAATCATAATAATTTTATATATTATCTAGGGCTGGCGATAAATCATCATATAAAACAAAATATATGTTGATAACAATAAGCTCTCAACATTTTTACTCTATATGGATTAATCTAACAGTCTACACAACAAAAATAAACGAGACAACAGTAAAACATTCACAGTTTCATTTGAGAAAAACGATCATCAAATAAACGCTGAAACTCAAAGACTTTCATGAAAAGCCACCAAAATAAACGTTAGGTTTAACTAAGAAATTCTGACAGAAATACCTTACTACTGCATACCAAACGGTACTTCTCATAATAATAATAATAATAAATAAAATTATTTTTCTTTCATGTTTTCATTCAGTTCTGTTGTGCAGCATCATTTGACAAAAAATGTGATGTTTTGTTGTACATGAATTGTCATTCCATACACCATAAAGGCAAAGCAAAAAATAGGTTTTTAACATCTTTGCAAATTTATTAAAAATAAAAAGCTTAAACGATTCCATTGCATAAGTATTCAAACCCTTATCTGGGACAGACGAAATTTAGCTCAGGAGCATTCATATTGCTTGTAGATGTTGCTACACTTCAAGTGAAGTTAACCTGTGGCAAATTCAATTGAATGGGTATGATTTGAATGGGTTATGAAAGGTCTAATAGCTGAAAATGCATATCAGAGCAAAACCAAGCCCTGAGGTCAAAAGAACTGCCTGTAGAGCTCAGAAACAGGTTTGAGTCAAGCCACACATCTGGGGAAGAGTTCAGAACAAATTCTGCTTCATTGAAGGTTCACAGAAGCATGTAGCCTTCATTATCCATAATGGAAGACGTTTGAAACAACTAGAACTCTTCCTAGAGCTGGCCTCCTGGCCAAACTGAGCAACTGATGGAGAAGGACTTTGGTTAGAGTGGTGACCAAGAAGCTGATGGTCATTCTAGTTGAGCTCCATGATCATATATGCAGATGGGAGAAACCTACAGGACGACAAACATCACTGCAACACTCCACTGATCTGGGCTTTATGTCGGTGTGGCCAAACTCAATCTTTTCCTCAGTGAAGACACACGAAAACCCACTTGGAATTTGCAAAAAAGCACCTAAAGGACCCTCAGACTCTGAGAAACAAGATTCTCTGGTCTGATGAACCTCAATTCCAAGCATCATGTTTGAAGGAAACCAGCTCTGCTCATCACCTGCAGAGTACCATCCAAAAAGTAAAGTGTGGCGGTAGCAGCCTCATGCTGTGGGGCTGTTTTTCAGCAGCAGGGACTGAGGGACTCGTCAGAGTAGAAGGAACACTCAGTGCAGCAAAATATTGAGATAGCTTTAATGAAAACCCAGTCCAGAGCATTCAGAACCTACTTATGCAATGTACTTATTTCAGGTTTTTACTTTTTAATAAATTTACAAAGTTGTGACAGTTCTGTTTTTGCTTTGTCATTACGGTGTATGGAGTGTAGATTGATGTGGAAAAAAAGACAGAAGAGATAAAGGGATTTCTGAGCAGACAACCTTGAGACTGCCGGTCTCAATTCAGTCTGTCTCTGCGTGACCCTGTTTCGCGTTTACAGTGCTCTCCATTACGGATGAGCAGGCAAGAGCCCTCTGAAAGCCTCCCCGTCGCAGTGCAGCGATGAGGGGAAATCAACACAGAGGTCATTTGACTGCATGTACATGGAGAGTGGATTGATGAGCAAACACATGCTCACTGCCACACACTGAACCCATTAACCTGAACCCTTCATCTACATTGCTAATGCACTCCGGTAACCAAATCCACCTCCAGACATTTCTACAGTCGCGCAGGATTCTTTACGTCACCGAATCCATAGTCTTCTTCAAAAGCGCAGCCGTGGCATTAACCCGAGCCATGCAGTCCGGCTACATCTTCTCCAACACCTGAGAAAGAACAGAGACTGGCAGAGGAAAGGACAAAGACGACAGCAAAGAAGGAAGGTGCTGAAGAGAGGTTCCTCTGAATCACTGGCGTGTGGACAACTAACTAACTAATTAAATAATCAGTCATGTTATTTTACAATGCTGAATAAACTGAAAAAAAAAAGTTTATTGCTGTTCACAGAGCGAGCTGCTGTTTAAGTCAAAGCATTTTGCATTAAACGCTTCAAAGACCCTCATAAGCATAGTGTTTCATGTGGGTTGCCGTGCCAGGTGCTTTGACAGATTGTTTTTGCTATTTAATGGAGTGAGAGATGTTTTTTTTTCCTAGCACATAACTGTAGCTCATTTCACAAAGCAGTAAGTCACAGAAAAACGTCTTGACAGAGTGAGCAAGCGCTCATGCACATCAAGCAGACGGAGCACAACAGACAATGTCCAACACTAATGCTGTAGCAGGACAACAATTTTGAACAAAATATTCATTACAATCAAATATTTGTTGTTGGATGCTACATTGGATAAGAGTAATGATGAGAAAAATTAATGACAGTAACATTTAAAGGAGGGAATGTTTTTTTTTTTTTACAGGTGAATCTACAAAAAAAAAAGTAATTAAATAAACTTATACATAATTTTTTTTATATAAAATCGTAAGTTATAAATCCACATGCACTACTGTATGGTTTAATAAATAAATAAAAAAACACTAAAAACAGTATTCTGTATATTCTGAAATATTTTAATTCAAAATAACTATTTTCTATTTTAATAATGTAAAAATGAAATGTATTTTTGATGGTAAAGTTATACCATACCAGCTATACCAGATAGGGATGTAACGATTCACTCAACTCACGATTCGATTCACGATTAGATAAGCTGATTTGCTGCTCAATAAATTTTTATTATATTCAATGTTGAAAACATATATTTGCATTAAAATTGCTTAAAACTGTGGAAACGTGATACGTTTTATTTCAAGATTATTTGATGAATAGAGCTTTTTTTTAAAAAACAAAAAAAAAGCATACATTAAACAAATCTTTTGCAACATTACAAATGTCTTCACTATTACTTTTTATTTGCTGCATACTTGCTAAAAAGTATTAACACTCCAGTGTTTTTTTAGTATCGAGATACTATTATAGTTTTCACTAATATTTTTCATATTTTATTATATTTGCTATATTGTAATTAAAAATGACCAAAATGCACAACAAAATTATGAAAATTACCATTTAGTTAACATTTATTTTATTCCAAGTAACAAATGTTCTTTTTTATGGTTTTACTTTTAGTAAACTATAATAACCCTGACACACACACACACACAATTTCTGTCTGGCCCCACTATTTTGGATAAATCTAATCATCCAAAATAGTGACTATATTTAGATGCATTAATTAGCCACACTAATGGATTGTGAAGAGTTGTTTGTTGGAGCTCTGATCGTGGGCACGCATAAACAGTCACTAGTGACTCCAAACTGAAACCATAAATAGAAGAGGAAAATGGGAATGGTAGACACGAATGCGTGGCGTTAAAGCACTCATTTGAAATGATGGGAAAAGGCCAGCTTGTAAAAGTTCTAGTTGAATTCACACCTCCCATAGCAACAAGCCCCGTTCCCACACATCCATTATTCATATATTTCGGTTTGATGCCTCTCCAAACGTTTAACGGAATAATCTACGGTAATCTAACAGAATAATATAAACTCTGACAGGGAGATACATTTCTGGGCTGTTGGCAGGCTTTCGTAAATGCTAAGCACCTTTAATTTAGACCCCGTCATGCACTTTAAAGTAAGATAAAGAATAATTTCTTCACACGTATGCTTAAAGGCTGCGTGCCGGAGGACGTTCAGGAGGATATTGCTCTTCATCCATTTTGTCACAGGATTGTGAAGCATCCATTTAAATAGCTAATGTGCGAGCCTAGCCGGCATGCATCACAGGACGCTTCAGAGATGGAGGATACGGGCTGCCAGGGGCGTAAACATCCTATTTGCTTTTATAAGGTAATTAGAAAGCACTCTCTGAAGGTATGAGACCACGAGCAATCTGATTATATAACAACAACACCTGGATGCTTTGTTTTAAAAGGAGAAATGAGCATCCAGATGAAATGTAATGGATCTCATTTGGACCGTGCTCTTTTACGAGATGGCTTGCGTATTTACCATGTAATGGATCTCATTTGGACGGCACCACTTTACGAGATGGCATACTTATTTACAGGCAGGCAATTCTACCCGCACAAGCACAAAACGCATAATAGGAAAATAATTGGGTTCTACGACAGAAAGAAAACGCTTTATAACACATACTCGTGCGTCTGATCAGTCTAGACTTTTTGAAAAGGGTTTCAAAAGCAGCGTTTATTAATGTTGATTGACATTTATTTTTGCAGATGGCTTTATGAAAACAATGGAAGATTTGTTTCAGAAAACCAGAGAAAGTCAAATCTGATGTTTCCATACGTGACGCACAATTTCACCAACTGTGTGTATCCAATACTAATGAAAACAAGTGGGTGCAGATGTCTGATAAAATACAGCTGATTGCCATACTGTGAAACCTGAAAGCAACATTTGCTACTTTTGAAACTTTTAAGCAAAGCTTAGGTCTGTAATAAATTTGAAGATACCGTTGCGATCTATTTCTTGTTTCTTTTCTCTAATCCGTTTGTACCCACTTGGGGCTCGACAGTGTGAGCATTTTACTCGCATTTGCAACTTTAAAAAAATAGATGAGTGTGAACTATAAAATGTATTCATGTATTCAATGGTACAAATGAGTCATTATGACATTTGAGGCATTTTATAGTATAAAAAAAACATTGTTTAAATTTTGGGGATGGAAAAATAGGAAGCGTGAAACAGTCTGATGTTGTTATTAAACTTCAAAAGCTATGATTTCATTAAATATGAGAGCTGCACATTTCAAAGGAAAACATTTTTTTTTAGAGTTAATATTTCATCTTATCTTCTATCCCTTATCTGTTTGAAAGAGCAGCAAGCAAGACATTTCAAAATAAGAGTCTTAGTGTATGCATACATCTTAAAACAGAAATGTTTAAAAATCTATGTATTCTAAAAGATTAAATCACTTTGCTTAGAAATGTCTCCCTCCTATACCTTCATTAAAGAAAAACACACCATTCAATACATTTTCATTGCTCCCCTAAAGCTATTTTCTATGTACTTCTACATTTTTCAACTTAAGTATATGTGCTTCTTTGGAAAAGCATCAAGCCCTGCATCTAAACCAACGAGAATCCAGAAGGGAATCATACCATGTTTTCTTTTTTTAGTAGGAGTTTCAAATATTCATAACTTCACATGATGACTCTCCCATAAACCTTGCTAAGTCAGGGTCAAAAGGGGTCCGTAAAAGCCAGCTTGTCCACATAAATGTGTCGTAACAACAGCAGATCACTTAAACGCAGTAAAAACCAGATGCTGCATCATGTAACCTACAGTAGCTGCAGCAATCACATCTGACATGCACGGATGCCAAGTGAGCAGAGAGTGATTTGGCACATACAAAAATTAATTATTTATAGACAATTTATAAAAGGCACCCAATGAGAAAGTAAGATTACAAGTAAGATTTCCATAGATGCAGTACTTGTTTACAAAAAAATACATAATTAAAAATAAAACTGAAATGTTTTAATCAGTGCAATTGCCATCTGTATTGTGACTGAGCTTCAAAAGTACAAATGATAGTTTTGATAATTATAGACAAATACATAGTTGTGGCCAATTAGGCTACAGTTTACATTTAAATGGTCAGATTCTGTTGGTCGTTTTAAATAAAGTAAAATGAGCATTTACATACACATTTACATACATACACATCAAATCACCGCCAACAGCCTTGAAATGCCATGTGAAAATGAGATTTAGGACCAAAAACATTACTTAATATCTGTATTTCTTCTCGTCATTCTTCGTCATCTGCTTACAAATATTTACTTACAAGAACATAAATAAAATGAATTGCCGTTTAGTCATTAAAATCGGATGATAATTACAGCTCTAGTCACCGTTATGATTGAAACAATGACTTGAGCAGGACATCAATGCAGAGGTCTTTGCTTGACATGTTGCGGCACTAAAGGAGCAACACTTTCATTAGAGAGCTGTAATTCATACACCGTATTGATCCGTCTGCAGTTTATGACGGAAACATGAGCGCCTTCAAATCAGAGTCAAAATGAGCCAAACACTTGAGCGATTCAATACCTCAGCGGAAAAAGGGAAAAGAGGGGGAAGAAAGTGAGGCTGAAGACAACGTCAGTGAAAAGAAAATCGATCTAGAAATTAATGCCTAATTAAAGAAAAAGTTCAGCCACAAACGAAAATTATCATAATTTACTCCCACACGTTTTTCAAAACCTGCAAGACTTTGTTGCTTTTTCATACAATGAAAGTGAACCAGAGCTCTCAAGCAAGATTTTCAGAATTCGGGTCACCGTTCACTTTGAATATTTGGAAAAGAGCAGCATGAACATTCTTCAAAACATCTCCTTTTGTGTTCCACAGAAGAAAACACGTAATACTGGTTGCCACACAGGTTGAAAGTCATGCAGATGAGTATTAGGTCAAATACTCTTTTGAGCCAAGATGAGAGTTCATCTTTTCTTTTGTTGGAGTAATCACCAACATATAAAAGGACGAGGAGGAGCATAATCACGCTGCCATTGAATATCACACCGCATGCTCCCCTCTTTCCCGAGGCCCTGTGGAACATGAGAGCCGACTCATAATTGCACAGTGTCACACAAGAACCCTCGAATGAGGCATGATTCATGTTCATGCGTAATTCAACACCATAAAAAGAGAAGGTTAAAAAAACAACTTGATAACAAAAAGCACCACTCACCAACATTAATGGTTTTTGATGTGCGTCTTGCAGGTGTGTTAGTGCCGTGGAGTGGAACGTTTAAGTTGCGGTGTCTCAAATGCCTCCCAACAAATTTGTTTATACATTACACGCACACTGCTCTTAACCTCTGCTGCAGCTGATCCAGAGAGCCTTACAGGCCCTGGGAAAAGAGGGCAGGACAGGACCCCCATGAAGTCGAGTCAAAGGGGCTTCAAACACTGAACATGGACAGCTGTGAAGCGTTCCACTCCCATTCCTCCCTCTCGTTTCTCCCCTATCTGTCTGAGAGTGAGGGATCTCTGGTTTCAGCACTATTTTTGATCAGGACTAAATCATCACATTTAAATAAGTCTGGCTCAGCTCTCTGCTTCTGATCCTCATATTGAACTTGAACAGAAGTCTGAACGGGAAGGGCTGCTATAATCCCCATAAACAGCAGTGTGACCTAAAGGTTGGCAGTAAAACTAGAACCCTGACATCTGAACATACTCGATCTGTTCCAAAACCTTGTGAGCCTACATGTAGGCAGCATTAAAGGCATCCTATAGGCACAATCGTGAGTGAGTGAGTGAGTGAGTGAATGAATGAATGAATGAGTGAATGAATGAATGAATGGTTTACCTAAAAAATCAGGGATAGTTCACCTAAAAATGGAAGTTCTGTCATTATTAGTCATTTAATCTTATGGCATTCCAAACAATAAGTGTTACGTTCATTACACCACAGTGAGGTTTGTTATCTCGTGGCACAAAACCACATTTGAGTTTTCACAAAAATCAATGAGGTTTATTTTTCGCATAACAGGCCATCGTGAGTGAGTGAGTGAGTGAATGAATGAATGAATGAGTGAATGAATGAATGAATGAATGGTTTACCTAAAAAATCAGGGATAGTTCACCTAAAAATGGAAGTTCTGTCATTATTAGTCATTTAATCTTATGGCATTCCAAACAATAAGTGTTACGTTCATTACACCACAGTGAGGTTTGTTATCTCGTGGCACAAAACCACATTTGAGTTTTCACAAAAATCAATGAGGTTTATTTTTCGCATAACAGGCAGTATGGTTCTGCTTATGTTTACCATATCTGATGTGCATAAAAAAAAAAAAGTCTAAATGAAACCTAGGGCATGTTTCATAAAACAGGTTTACCAAATAAGCCATGCTTATTTCAGTTAGTCTGACTTATTTTGAACCAAATCAACTGACAATGCCTCAGACTAACTTAAACCTGGCTTATTTGGTAAACTTGTATTATGAAACAGGCCCCTGGTAATCACAAAGCGATACAGGTATTATATTGTTAATTGGCTTAAGATTTTTTCCCCCCAATTTAATCAGTAAATATTGGATATTTATTGGCTGTTATTGGATTAATTGTGCTGCTCATTTTCCCTGTTTTGACATTTACTTTCTCCACATCTAACATTCACTTTTTTAAACATTCACAATTTTTAAAAACACTAATAATAATAATAATAACAACATTAAATGTAATCTTAAGCAAATCTCAAAATCAATATTCGTTTTTCACATTTAAAAAGTAAAACCGCATAGATTTTTAATACCAGTTATTTGCATGGAAAAAAAATAAATATTAGAAGTCTTTGCTAGAATCTAAAAATCTGTG
>NW_015654063.1:1510225-1524009 GCF_001515625.1 Sinocyclocheilus rhinocerous
AAAAAGTAAAACCGCATAGATTTTTAATACCAGTTATTTGCATGGAAAAAAAATAAATATTAGAAGTCTTTGCTAGAATCAAAAAATCTGTGCACTCTAAATTAAATAAAAAATAATAAATCCAAGATGGTAGACAGTTTGTTAATTGTTTGATAATTTCACTACATTCTGAGAAGAACTGAAAACGTAACGTAACAATAATATATGTGCACTTGTAGCCTACTTGCGGTTTATGTAGAACAGAGCTCTGTAACTCCATTCTCCTGCTGAGTAGCATTAATCTTAAATGACACACCCCTGAACAAGCTAATCACGGTGTTCAGAATTACTTTCACATTACAGACAGGTGTGTTTAAAGTTAGAGTGAGAGTCTACAGGACACCGGCCCCCCAGGACTGGAGTTGAAGAGCCCTGATGCAGTGCTCCAGATCAAACACTTATGCGGTTTTCTTTCAGTTAGGCGGTGCCTTTTGAAGGCAGCTACCTATCTAGGCAGTAGGCAGTCCACTAGGTTTTGGAACAGAGCTAGTATCTGTGTGTGTGCCAAGTTGGCGCTCAACACGAGGTATTGCACTCACCCTGCAGGCGACCGTTTCGGCCCTCATTCCAGCCATCTCGCAGGCTGTCAGTCATATACACACACACAAATGGCAAGCTCCCTGCCTGGTTTTAAACCAAGTCCTCCATAAGGGCTCTCCTCAGAGTGACGCACAAGCACGGCAACTGTCTCAGAGGAAAGAAAGCAAACAGCTTTGGATCATGTCAGAGCAGAGAAAAAGAAAAATGTCTCCCTCTTGAGACTCTGGGAACTAAAAAAAAAAAAAAAAAAAAAAAAAAAACCATATTCCCCCTGTATAAAAAAAAAAAAAAAAAAAAAAAAAAAAAAAAAAAAAAAAAAAAAAAAAAAAAAAAAAAAAAAAAAAAAAAAAAAAAAAAAAAAAAAAAAAAAAAAAAAAAAAAAAAAAAAAAAAAAAAAAAAAAAAAAAAAAAAAAAAAAAAAAAAACCTAGTCTCTCCTGTATAGGCTCGTTTTTAAAATACAGCTGCAAATTTATCATTTCCACAACTGAATGAAACCGAATGCATGGGATCTCTGGATATTTAATATTTAAAATCATTTTAACTAGACACACTGTCTTAATATGTGTAGCTCATGATGTAAGGTGCCTAAAAAAAAAGGCACAAGTGCAAATTAACTCTGTCATTTAGTACTTGGTTGATTTTAGAGATTTACAACATATTGATACAATATTGTTTTTGACCAATATTAGAGATTAAAACAGCTGGTATTGGCTGATTTTGGATCAGTGTTATTTCAGTATCATTGACGGTACTATTAGTATTAATTATTAATATTATGAGTTTTTTTATATATATTTTCTCTTTTCAATTTAATATTTATCATTCAGCTGTTTTTTTATCGGGGTTTTTTTATGTCTATATAATGTTTATTTTTATTTCAGTTGTAGCTCTTGTACGACAAAGTGCCTTGCCAACTAGCTGTAATAAAGTAAATTAAATGGGTTAACATTTTATTTCAAGTAATACTTTTTTAATGGTTTTAAATTTTAGTTAACTATAATAACTCTGCTGGACTGATCTGTGCTGTTCATTTCCTGTGTTTACATTTAGGCTACCTTTCACTATCATCTAATACTCACTTAATCTCCATCCATCCATCCATCCATCTATTCTTTGGCAAAACCCAAAATTAATAAAATTTTCACACTGTACATTACAATGTTGTAGTACCTAATGTATTTTTTTGTGTTTAAAAAGACTGATTTTAATTTTTAGTCTAAGTTTAATTATTTGGACAAAAAAAAGGCACTAATTTCTGTTCTTTACTGGTTATCAGCTATAACATGAAAACAATTCTCTCTATTGTCCAGAATTTTTATATCAGTTAATAACCGATTGACAACAAATACTGACCTTTATAACGATACAATGTGTATGGTACAAACAGAGAAACGCACACCAAAACACCAAACAAACAGAGGGCAAAGCTTGTTTAGGTGAAGATGGAAGCACAGGGTCTACACACACACCTGTACTCATACTGAGCTCCATCTGTTCCACAGGAAACGTGGATGAACTCTGACCCTGAGGAGTGGCGGTTTAGAAAGCCGCTGTGTACCTGGGCACAGGATGACGTCTGGTATTCAAACGGGAGGAGACAAACAGTCTCCCAACTGTTCTGATGAACAGAAGCCAATTCTCACATACATGACTATTGGCAATCACACCCAAATTGCCACCCACAAATACACCACAGTCCACTACCATGAACCAGGAAGAATATATGAATACACACTCACATGAATACACATGCAGGGCAGATTGAGGGCTTATTATAGCCGCCACCTGGTATAACTAAAGGGATAGTTCACCCAAAAATAATAATTTACTTACCCTCATGTCGTTCCAAACCTGTCTGACTGACTGACTCCTGCAGGTCACAAAAGATGATATTTTGAAATGCGTTTTTTTTTTTTTCTTTCAGACAATGCAAGCCAATGACAATCAATGTCATTTAGAGCCAAAAGTTCTCCAAAATGTGTTCGTTTGTGTCCCACAAAAGAAACTCATACAGTCTAGCAACATAAGTGTGAGAGTAAATCAATTTCGTTTTTTTTTGTTGTTGTTGATTTTAAACTACAGTTCGAAAGCTTGGCGTCAATAAAATTCTCTGTTTTGAAAGAAATTAACAGGTATTCATCAAGCACGCACTTTAGATAATTACAAAATATATTAAATAATAGCTGTTCTTTTGAACTAAGAATTCAGAAAAAAAGTTTGACCCATTTTCAAACATTTCTTTAATATGAAAATAGAAAACAGTTTTTCAAATTGAACAAATTGTAATACTTCACAATATTATTGTTTTACTGTATTTTTGAGCATGCAAAATTTATAAAAGATACTTCAACGGGCCTAAAGGGACATCACACTCAACAGCAAAACACACACACACACACACACACACATATGAATACATCCAAAATGTAAAAATATATAGGCCCGGTTTCACAAACGGGGCTTAGCTTAAGCCAGGACTAGACCTTAGTTAAATTAAGATATTTAAGCAACTTTTACAAAAATGCCTTGGAAGAAAACATTACAGGTGTGCATCTTGACACTGACACATCTTAAAATATGTCAGTGTCATTGTTCTGAGCAAGATATTTTCAGTTGAGACAGCTCAAACATGCATTTTAGTCTGGGACTATCTTAAGCCTTGTCTGTGAAACCGAGGGATAATCTGCTTAATTTTACTGCAATGCTGCAATCTTGCATATTTAAAGTTTAAAGTTTTTGTAATCCAGCTAAGATGCCACACCAATCTTCTATTGGTCATACGTCTTGACACAATGCGATACATAAATTCACAGGGCAGAGTTTACCAAACGTGAACTTTGGAACACAATCCTGTGTTCCTGTGTCCTACATTTACATGCATATGAATGGTAGTCAATGGAACAAAATGTATAGTGAAGGAAATAATTACAAACGATATTTCACCGACCCCAAAATTTGGAACACCATTGAGCATTAGTGTGCACACACGACACTCACTGCTGCTCATGAACAGCGTGTGATGCAACCACAACGACAGCCATTTGCAACAAATGAGCAGGTAGAATATTTCACAATTTTCCATCTCCATTGCGCATACTTGATTTCTTCAAATTCAAAATAAGGTTGAATCGTGACCACAACAACACAATCGCTTCATAAAGCGGAAACAGCAGGAGTAAAAAGACATGCAATAAGGGATTTTCTAGATAATGCAAGTGGAAAAGCAGCAGGGATATCAGAGGAACACTTTACAAGTGAAAACGGTGCGAATTATATGCAAGGATAAAAATGTGCAAATCAGACAGATTGTTCACATATTGAGGCAGGGAATGTATTGTACAACTGACAGCTGATGGAACAAAGAATTTCCTGTCTCTTTTCATGCATGATGGTGCAATCTGTTTGTTGCTGAACGTGCTCTTTTGTCTGAGCTGTGTGCCAAGTAAAGGGTGGCATTCATGCTACACGATGAGTAAAGAAAGAGCTCTCCTTCAGCAATCGCCTCCAACGTGTGGTCCAAATGCACTTCTGCAGTAACAGATTACTGGTTAGATAATTCATGCCATCACAAAGCAAGAGTTAATTATTAGTCATGAATGTACATCATGATTGATCATATTATACACTTCTGTTTAAACAAAAAAAAAAAGTTTGAGGTCAGAAAAAGTTGACGTGTTTTTGAAAATCACCAAGGCTGGATTACTCCTGTCTTTAGTGTCACATGACCCTTCAGAAATCATTCTAATATGTTGATGTGCTGCTCAAGAAGCATTTCTTGTTATTATCAATGTTGAAAAGAGTTATATACTGTACACTGCTTCAGACTGCAGTGTTAAGACAGCTGCAGACACATTTTAATAATGAATTATGGCTTTATAGCAATAACAACAAATGCTGTATGAAGTGGCAGCATGAATAATGAATTATGGTATTTTGGAATTAACTATGGTTGCCATGGTGAATATCTTTCAGGGCTTTTAGTGCAACTAAATAAAAAAAAAAACAAGTCTTGATCAATTCAATTAGGCTACATTTTGTGGCATTTTAATTCCTTTTCTAGATGGTTTTGCCAAAACCTTTTACACACACCTTTTTTCTGACTCAGAATATATTGTACTATAAGCTCTAAAAAAATGCTGGCAGCGCTGGGTTATATTTAACTCAGTATTTTTTAGAGTGTATATTACATTATATTATATTATGTACTATATATTATATTATATTATAAGAATAAACCAAAATAGATTAATTCCTTATTAAAGGAGCATTTACACCAGATCACAATTTTAACTAATATAATATAATAAATATAATATATAACATATAAAAATAAACCAAAATAAATAAATTCCTTATTAAAGGAGCATTTACATCAGATCACAATTTTAACTATTACATTACATTAGTATACAAAATAAACCAAAATAAATAAATTCCTTATTGAAAGGAGCATTTACACCAGATCAGAATTTTAAACAAAGAAAACTTTAACCCAGTGGTTAATACCATCTCAGTTAAGATCTTTAACCGTCCGTGACACACAGGGAACTGAATAAGAGGGATACTTCCAGAAACAGAATGGTAAAAGCTAAATGAAATGTGTCAAAAACACAGAGCTGAAGAAAAGTTTCCAGGAAGTACAAACTGATCTTCCCAGCAGTCATTTCTTACAAATTATTGAGAGCTCTGCATCTCAAAGACAGCGTTCTACCTCCGCTAACAACGGGATGCTCGCTTCTCAATAGATTCCTGGGAGCAACAAAGATCTTCACACAGCACAGACTGTCATCCAGCCGACACACGACAAGTTCCCCAAGACATGTCTAGGTGAAATATATAACACTCCTGCCTATTGTAATCAGGGAGGTCTGTAATACCTGGAAAAATCAATCAGCATTCCCATATCAATATATGCTTGTTTGGCGCAACAAATAAAGCCTATTTGATTACAAATATCAACTTCAATCAAACTGGGTTGCCATATCAAACATAACACATCATGAAAGTGACTAATGTGCAAGGAAAATTACATAAAGCATCTTTCAAGTATCTGTTGTGACAGAGTCGTAACAAAACATCCTCTCTGCAAGCACATAAGTGCGAACAGGCAGGCATATGAGTTTGTGCATGCATTGACAAACAGAAATGTCTGACCCCATTAACCACACCTTTGGAAGCAGCAAGCTGCAAACTGCCTGATCGGATAGCTCCTGGGCCGCATGACATGCAGAGGTATTGTGCAAATGTAAAAATGTCTCAAGCAATTTTGCAACAGATTCTTCTGTGCTGTATTGTGGTTTTGTGGTTATGCGAGAACTGCTATACATTTGAATTACAATATTATGTTTACACGCACCCAAATAATTGTTTATAATCAGATTGATGGCTCAATCGGACTGAAAAGCCTTCATGTAAACACCTCAATCAATTCAACTGAGCTCAGTCTGAATGAAATTTCGATCAGACTGTGGTCAGAAGTGTGTATATTTTGGCTCTTCAACAACAGGTTTTGATTAAGTATCAAGGAGACTCATTCCAAAAGCAAAAACGGGTATGACAGCCCTAGTTTTCAAACACTCCTTTTGCTATTAATTGTAACAATCCAGTGAGATAAGGGGTCCACACAGAGATCTGATCTCCCCACCATCAAGACAATGCAAAAAAGATGCATGTGATTATTACGATGAATGGCAAAAAATAAAGTTTAGAAATGGAAACTGGGACTTCCTACTGCTGTACTAAAGAAAAAAATAAATAACCATCTTAAAACTTTTGGTAACACTTTAGCTTAGGGAACACTATTCACTAGTTGCTTATTAGTGTGCATATTATAGCATATTGTATGTTTATTAGTACTTCTTTAGCACATATGAATGCCTTATTCTACATGACCATATTCTGGATCCCTTAACCCCATTCATAAATCTAACTACTATACTTACTATCAGTAAACCGCAAATTAGGAGTTTATTGAAAGAAAACAAAATCAAACTACAATCTTTGTCTTTAATAGTGTTTTATTTATTTTTATATAACATGCATACATTTTGTATGTATGCATGCAGGTCAAAGATGAAAAAGGGGTTCATATACAAAAAATAAAATTAATAAAAATATATATTTTTTTTAATTAAAAAAAAAACCAACAACTTAAAAATAATCTTGTCAGGCATAATTAGAACAATAATTATTAGATAACATTAAAGTCCCTGTAAAGGCAATATTAAATATGTGTTCCGAGTTTGTCACACCACAGAAAAATGTATTATTAACCACTCAGCCAAATTTGAATGATGAAAAAAATCCACCAAGTAAATACAATAAGTGATCAAAATCTTGAAAAAAAAAAAATGGGCGGTATCCTCTGCGCTCAAACGCTGGGGGCGTGTCCGCTTTTTGCGCTGAAACCACGCCTACTTGCAGGAAAGCTGCCGCCTCTTAACTGTCAAATACCGCTACAGCCTGAATGGATGTCCTAGCAGCTTAATTGGATTTACAAAACCATACATGTTTGAGCCTCCAGAGCCAGAATTCGATTCAGAGGACCGGCTACCCGAGAATTTACCAGTAACAGCGGATTATCAGTGAATCCCAGTTGTCTCCGATGAACGTTTATAAATTTATCCGGTGTAAAATGATCACTGCAGAGGCAGGTTTTGGTGGTGATCCTCAGCTCTCCATCAAGGTGGCTCTTCACAAAATTAATCCAACTCTTTTTGATATAATCATTATTAGGAAATTTAAATAAGGACACCGAGCTGTTTTGTATGTTATCGCAACCAGGAAATACGCATTTCAGTGACAAAGGCATAGCTAGCTAGCATCCGCCAAGTAAATAAAATAAGTGATCAAAATCTTGAAAAAATGGGCGGTATCCTCCGCTCTCAAATGCTGGGGGCGTGTCCGCTTTTTGCGCTGAAACCACGCCTACTTGCAGGAAAGCTGCCGCCTCTTAACTGTCAAATACCGCTACAGCCTGAATGGATGTCCTAGCAGCTTAATTGGATTTACAAAACCATACATGTTTGAGCCTCCAGAGCCAGAATTCGATTCAGAGGACCGGCTACCCGAGAATTTACCAGTAACAGCGGATTATCAGTGAATCCCAGTTGTCTCCGATGAAAGTTTATAAATTTATCCGGTGTAAAATGATCACTGCAGAGGCGGGTTTTGGTGGTGATCCTCAAGGTGGCTCTTCACAAAATTAAATCCAACTCTTTTTGATATAATCATTATTAGGAAATGTAAATAAGGACACCGAGCTGTTTTGTATGTTATCGCAACCAGGAAATACGCATTTCAGTGACAAAGGCATAGCTAGCTAGCAAACTGTGTTTTACTAACGGTACTGACAACTCGCGATTGAGCGGGTGAACTGATGCGAATGTGCTCTAGTTATAGTGTTAGGGGAGGGGCCATGGCTCGGGGGCTCCAGTGTGTCATCGAACCCCCTTTTTAGCCCCGCCCAAAAAAATCCTGAACACAGAATTGTTGAAAAACTGTTTAACGGTCTAACTCCGCTATTCAGTACTACACAGTCTTTGTAATGTGTTTTTCAGCAATACATTTGTAACATTTATAATGCATTCAGAAACAATTATCAGAATTGACTTTACAGGGACTTTAAAGACTCGGAGTGCAGCCTCCAATAGTGTTGCCAGATTGGGCGGTTTTGAATTTGATTGTGCGGATAAAAATTGGCTTGGGCGGGTGGACAAAATTTGGGCAGTTTGGCAGTTTTCAAACATATAAACTGTATAGGCTAATTGGTTACAAACAAGCCCAAGTGTGCATATACTGCATCCAATCAGTCATCACGACGTTACTAAACACACATTGCAATGACGACTGATGCTGACATCGCAGGCGCACTTTTAGCCAATCACTAGGGATCAGCAGCAGACAGACGTGATGATTCACGAGTGACAGGTTTTTAGCGCGATAACGGATCTGATTTTGACAACCTGGTCTCAAAAATACTTACCTCTGTGTACTTTTTGTGCAACACCGTTTTTACGTACCTTACTGCACGTTTCGCTGCAGTTTCAAAGAGAAAGGTCCACTGAGTGGCACTAAAACACGGGTTCAATACGTGAACCCTGGTACGTTTTTATTACATTGATATAGGTACGTATTGCTGTGTTTTTATTATGTTGCTTCTGGTATGTATTACGGCGGTTCAGAATTCCAATATCCGTGTACCTGTCGCTAAATGTTAATGCTCTATCGCAGTGATCCTCAAATCTGGCTCGCGAGATCCACTTTCCTGCAGAGTTTAGCTTTAACCCTAATCAAACACACCTCAGTTTGCTAAACAATGTCTTCAGGATCATTAGAAAATCACAGGTAGGTTTGTTTGATTAGGGTTGGAGCTAAACTCTGCAGGAAAGTGCAACCGTGCCATGTCAACTTCCTTATATGCAGATTTGAACGGTTTTGTTGAAACCGTGGTTACACGGGATTCGAACCGGAACTCCTCGCCTCTCAAGTACGTCTCCGTACTCCGTGAGCTACCGAAGAAACCTACCATCGATGAAAACCCATAGATACAAAGCTGGATATGTGCGATGCTAACGTTCAAAAGCATCAGTTTTCAAATCTCCCAGCATATTAATATTGTTTTGAAGTCATAACATGATATTCTTCAAGTAATTGTGCGAAAACTCTGTACATGTGTGTGAAAAGGAATAAAAGGTGTCAGAGTTTTACTGCCTCTAGTGTTCATTTATTTTGGAAACTGCAGTGATATGTACTTATTGGTACGTATTTTGCGTATCGCTAAAAAGTGCCCCCAGGTACATTTATGCCATGAGCTCAGGTAGGATGATGAATGTATAACTGTATAAGTGATCAATGTCTAAATATAAGTCACATGGTAAAGAGTGGGAGAGTGTTTTAACTCTCAAAACGTGAATTACACCTGTTGAGGGAGAGATGACACGGATGCTCTAATATCACTGCAACTCCGAATTCAGAGCACAGTTAAATTATTTAATCAAAATTGATTTATATCTATACGATCCTGTCTTTTATCTTTTAAACGGTCCAGATTGGTATATCCTTGAAAGCTGCTGGACTTGTTAGTTTTGACTGTGCAGAGTTCTGTAATGTTCTACAATATAAACTTCACGAAAGACTTCCTCTAGTTCTGTGTGAAATTACAGAGCGCCACGAAGGCAAGTGCATTATTTTTGTTTTTTTTTGCATATATATTTTTTTATTGTCGGATTATCATACAGTATATGCATCAATGAATGGCACAGTTTTGACTGTCATGATGCATGCATAAACGAGTGTGAAATACCCAATTACGTTGCTTTTTCCCATTACTTATGTGTATTGGGAACTTGTTTGCATTTAAATTCTGACTGTTGACATTGAAAATGAAGCATGTTTTTTCCAGGGTATCGGTTAATTTCTTGATTGCCGCTTTGACAGTGTCTGCTTGCATATTTTAATCATATTTGGTAATTCTCTTTAATATATTTGCCCCGATTTGATCCATGGGAAATTTATCTAACGTTATATTTATATTATTTTGTCGTCATTATTTTGTTTTAAGGAGTTAAAAATAGCTCTTATCAACCTTGATTGACATATCACATCACATTATCACATTATTTTGACAGTTAAAGTTTTGGGTGTTTTTTTTTTTTTTTTGGAGTGGGCAGGTTTTTGTGAGCTTTGGGCTGGAAATCGTCCTTCCAATCTGGCAACACTGGCCTCCAAAACTAATTCATTTTAATTCAATTAAATGTTTACCAATCTTTGCCAGTATCCTTCAAACCACTATAGGTTATACTCATTCATCAGCAAGAAGTTTTTAAATCAATAAAATCTGGAATGATTACTTTAATAAATTTTAATTATTTCAACCATAATTTGACATTTTACTTTCACAAAGGTTATTGAAAAAATTAGACACTTTACTTGCATTTAATATGCTTTCTATGCATATAAAATAAAATCACTTCTGTAAATTTAATTTGCTGCAGACACCAAAATGGGTAATCTTGTCTTTGATCCATTTAATTATGCATTTATAAAATTATCAAATAAAGCACTATAAAAAAAAAAAAAAAAGCTAAGATCAGTCATAAAATTGCTGTGTTGAAATGATATTTTGGTCTTTTGGCCTGGATGTACACAGTCAAACACCCTGTAGCTTCACACCCACTACAGTCTACAAGCAGTAGGCGTTGTCTTTGATCACAAACTTGCTATGTCTGCAAGGTAAGTCATCTGCGCATAGTATTTTCGACACTGCAGAATTAGCAATTACCTGAACATGCCACCACAACGACCTGCTCACACCCAGCTCAGGGGTTTACAAGCTTTCCCTTAGACTCAATTACACTTGCTTTGTGTACTTCTAATTGAAGTTCATTCAATTTCATTGAGGTCCAAAGCCCACCCCAGATAAATTTACCCTCTTGGCGCTCGGAGGTCTGGCCCAGAACCTCAGCGTTTGCCTGTCATCTGAAATTACACTCCTGTCTCCCCTGGGCCAGAGTCTGGCTGGTGTTATGCAGCGGCTGCCCGACACCTGACAGCCCATTAGACAGCACCACAGAGAGCAGTGTAAAGCAGCGACACACAGGCCTGTGTGTGAGCCATCCATCCCTCAGTCACAGTAATGGACAGCTCGGCTGCTTCACACTCCACCAGCCACCGAAACAAGGAAATATCCGAACCAACCCAAGTCAAATTTGTAGGGATTTCAAAAGTACCAATACTTTGGTAAGAAAAAATTAAAATAAATCAATAAAAATATTGATACCAGTATTTCGACAGTACTTCTTTAAAGCTTTAAAAACAAGTAGCCTATTGCACAAGAGCATAATGTTAAGTAAATCATTTAAAGGTGTTCAAAATATAATGACTCGTTCTGACCCACTTTCCACTCGCACTGCGAATATTACACTAATATAATCAAGCCTTTCACGCTCTCTCAATATACTAACCCTAAAAGGAACTTTATGCACTTTAATTGTGGTTTATTATATTTTAGGAGTGCTGCATTTAAAAAAAAAAAAAAACTGTTGAAGACGCAGTATGCAAACATTAGGACGCTCAATGATTTCACACGTTTTGGATCAATTCAAATAATCACATTAAGGAAATAACAAATCACAACAAGTATCAGGAATTGTTAAAATTCACTTCCAGTCAGTGAAAACATTGACAAATTAAATTAAAATTGTTCAATCATCATAATGTGTCTTTTCCGTACAGGCTTTGGTATCTCAAGAAAATACAAGCCTGTGAATGACAAGGACAACATGAAAACACATCATGATGATAATTAAACACTTCAGTTAAAACACTTACATAACGTTATTAAAGATGTGCGCTTGAAAAATTAATAACAGCACAGCCTGAAGAATTCATACCACAGTAACTTCTAAACTGTAGGTGACACTTCAATATACTCAGTCAAAATGCTAGCAGGAGCTCAGGTTTTCAAAGATGCTATATTTTATTTATATTAATAAATCTTTCATTTGTTTGGTGCATGTTTGAAGTAATAAATGTTTATACATTTTTCAGTAAAAGTTTTCAGTTTGGTGTTAACGTTTGACGTTTTTCACTACCACACATTTTACTTTTTATACACTAAAGTTATAGTCAATTCACAGTTAAATTTACAAAAATACGATATAAAATATTGACATCTTTGTGAAAAGAAAAAAAGTTTGACAAAAATAAAAAAAGACACTCATTGGCAACCGAATTTTTGTACTCGTGCCAAAAGTAATATGCTTGGCTTTGGAGAATCAAGAAAGTGTTAGGAATTAATACAGACGTAGAATAGAGATAATCTCAAAAGAACAGATGGCGATGTCATAATGCTCGGAAATGATTGACAATCACGCTTCTTGCATTAAGACCAGAGATGACTCACTGCCACAAAACAGCACAGCATTGAGTTCAAGCAGAGACTCCTTTATCATATTTCTTCAAAGTGTGGGACTTGAATGAGACTGTCAACGGTTCAATCACACTCTAATAAAACTATAGCACACAACCTCAGAGAAGGGAAAGAAAACATTGTTAACATGCAATGATTCTTTTCTGTTTAAGTCCTTAGAAATCTCTCTCCAGTGTTTACAACAGCAGGAGCTTTTCATTTCAGTTCTGCGCTTTTAGATGTGCTCAGCTCCTGAAATTGTCGAGACATGTTCATATGAACGTAATGCTTTACCAGCCGCAAGCAAACTACAAAGGAATCTAAAGTTTAGATTCATGTACTTACAGCTCATTGTTCTCCGTTTGTCATATACGGCAGACTTTGGGCCGCAGCTTGAAGGTTCAAGCAGAAGCTCAAGTCTAATCCCAAGCAACGGTGACCCGGAACTCAAGACTTACGGTGATCAAGATCTAGCCTGTTCCTATTGTGCCACTGTGCAGTACATTTAACCTTAGGGTGCTTCATGGGACTCGGCTCTATTAGCATACTGTAAGTCAGACTGGATGAAATGCCCTAAAACTACACAAGCATTGGCATTTTATGAGATAGAGAGTGACCAATTCAACCAACTCTACCACATATCTGTTAGCTGATAACAGGACTGTATATAGAAATGCTAGCCAAAGTAATCAGGATGGCTAATGTAATAAGATATGAAGACCAATATTACACATTTGTGACCCTGGAGCACAAAATCAGTCTTAAGTCGCTGGGGTATATTTGTAGCCATAGCCAAAAATACATTGTATGGGTCAAAATAATTATTTTTCTTTTATGCCAAAAATCATTAGGATATTAAGTAAAGATCATGTTCCATGAAGACATTTTGTAAATTTACTACTGTAAATATAATTAAAACTTAATTTTTGATTAGTAATATTAGCATACTGTAAGTCAGACTGGATGAAATGCCCTAAAACTACACAAGCATTGGCATTTTATGAGATAGAGAGTGACCAATTCAACCAAATATCTGTTAGCTGATAACAGGACTGTATATAGAAATGCTAGCCAAAGTAATCAGGATGGCTAATGCAATAAGATATGATATGTAATAAGATATGAAGACCAATATTACACATTTGTGACCCTGGAGCACAAAATCAGTCTTAAGTCACTGGGGTATATTTGTAGCCATAGCCAAAAATACATTGTATGGGTCAAAATAATTATTTTTCTTTTATGCCAAAAATCATTAGGATATTAAGTAAAGATCATGTTCCATGAAGACA
>NW_015654063.1:1526206-1527962 GCF_001515625.1 Sinocyclocheilus rhinocerous
CAAAAATCATTAGGATATTAAGTAAAGATCATGTTCCATGAAGACATTTTGTAAATTTACTACTGTAAATATAATTAAAACTTAATTTTTGATTAGTAATATGCATTGCTAAGAACTTCATTTGGACAACTTTAAAGGCGATTTACTCAATATTTCCATTTTTTTTTTTTTTTTTTGCACCCTCAGATTCAAGATTTTCAAATAGTTGTATCTCAGCCAATATTGTCCTATCCTAACAAACCATACATCAATGGAAAGCTTATTTATTCAGCTTTCAGATGATGTATAAATCTCAATTTTGAAAAATTTACCCTTATGACTGATTTTGTGGTCCCCCTGGGTCACATTTGTGCCATTTTGTTACATTAAAAGGTGTAGCATGCCATTTATGCACCATTAGCAACACGAAAGGCAACTGCAAACATAAAATGTTTCCAAAACCATTGCTGCAGTCAAACAGTTTATGCAATAAACAGGAAAAGGAGAAGAGGCATCAGAACCGCCATCTCCATGCACATCTTTGTGTGAAACGAACTCCTAGCAATGTTTTGACCACTTTACACATTTTATAAGCTCTTTGTGAGTTATTAGCTGGTAAAAAATACCATGATATGTACATACATAAGTGCATTCAGCCTAAAACAAAGCATTGTTTTGGATGTTTGGCAAGCTCGCAAAAAAAAGAAGTAAAAACTTGTCCAATCAGGTTAGCCTTATTCTTATGCCTTTTTAGGGCTGTTTTTTGACACAAATTCTACGATTTGATTCAGATTCACAAGCTTGGGATTCAATTTGATATTAATTATTTTGGATATCAGGTACAGTACATGCCAAATTTTCTCAAGAAAAAAAAACAACTAATGCTGTAAAATATACATGTGTCAGTTGATACATTACTAATAAAATTAACTGATTTGTATACAAATGCTTAAATTACACTCAATGAAGTTTTTATAATAATGAATTTACAATTACATAATTGTATTTATACTCCAATTAATTTTTTGAAATAAACATTTAAATGGTGGATGTCATAAAAACTTGGATTTATTCAAACAAATTAAACACTAAAGAACAGTAAAACTTATGTTGATATTCTAGATGGTGCATAAACTGAGCTGACTAATGAGTTTATGGTCACGACTATGTTTTGTTTGAGGTAAATGTGACATTTCGTGACACCATTTACAAGCTGTTATACTGACGTCTTTGCGTGGTTGAAACACGGAGCGATTACATGAGACAGGATATGGATCTCAGTGAGTTGTGCTCGCTCTTTTAACATACCTTCGGTTATTCATTCATGTTTATTTTGTGCTGAAACTGGTATTAAAGCAGAGATTATCAAATTAATTGCCACTTCTCGAACTAAGGTGCTACAGCAATCTGTCACTCTACATTAAATAGCGCCAAAATGGCATTTATTGTTTGAATACTGTAATAAAATGGACAGAATTTGAAATCTGAGACTTTGTTTCATATAAAAAGTAACAAAGCTTATTGCAATTTATTGGATGTTCCATTCGAAAACAGGCAAAACTAATTAATTCTTGGGACCTAAAGGGTTAGTTCACCCAAAAATAAAAATTAGGCTGTGTTTTACTCACCCCCGATGCATCCTAGGTGTATATGACTTTCTTCTTTCAGACGAATCCAGTCGGAGTTATATTAAAAATTGTCTTTGATCTTTCAAGCTCTATCGTTGCAGTCAGCGGGTGTTGCATTCCTTCGGTTCAAAAGACGTGAAATAAAAAGC
>NW_015654063.1:1528732-1533197 GCF_001515625.1 Sinocyclocheilus rhinocerous
AAAAAAAAGTGTCTCACACGGCTCCGGGGGGTGAACAAAGGCCTCCTGTAGCGAATCGATGCGTTTTTGTAAGAAAAATATCCATATTCAAAACGTAATAATCACTTGAATCTAGCTTGCGCTCACTGTTGTAAAACGGAAGCAGTTCCGGGGGAGTTACGTATGAAGTCAGCTTTTTTGACGCATTGATGTCCTAAGACACGAAACAATCGGTTTGTGCGAGAAACCGAACAGTATTTATATAATATTTTACCTCTAATACACCACTATTCAAAGTCACCTACATCTTGGATGCCCTGGGGGTAAGCAGATAAACATCAAATTTTCATTTTTGGGTGAACTATCCCTTTAAGAATCAACATTTTGTAAAAATGAGAATCGATGATTAAAATAGAGAAATCTATATATTTTACCCAGTCCTATACCTTTTGTTTTGCATCTTTAGGTTCGGTGCTAAACAAAATGATAGTGTGAACGCTAAGCGAGTCAGGACCAAATTTATCATTTGCTTTTTTTTTTTGGTCCAGACCAAAAGAACCAAGAGAACTGAAACAAGTTTACAAGTGTAAATAAACCCAAAGACTACAGCGATTACACCATTGTGCGAATCTGGGCACTGTTGAACATAAAACTCAATTTCCATCAAATGAGCAGCCAGATTCAAACTCAATAGACAAACATTGACACTACATTTATCAGAAGACATAAGAGCATGTTGACAAATGTGGCTGCCACATTACATAAAACAGGCAGCGAAATCAGTACAGTACCATACAGAGAGCTGAAGCGGGGACACAAAGGAATATACAACAAAGTAGTATCAGAATCCTTTTTAAAAGGCATGTCCTACAAAGCCTACAAATAACCAAAAGACACAATTCCAACCATAAAATTTGACAATATTCATATATTAATATTTAAATATGCATTATCACAATTGGTTCATGTGCATCTTTTTACCCCGGCTAGATGCCTGTAGCTTATTTTACAACAAAGTGGAGGTTTGTAATTATCGCAGCGTTCTCTTCTGCACACAACACTGAAAAGTCTAGGGAAAATAGTGTTTTGACTTTGGTTTCTTCCTCATGAGAATTAATAAGCACTGAATATTTCAGAGACAAAAACAAAACAGAAAACAAAGCAAAATATGGTTGCGTTTGAGGAATTTGATGGCAAAATATAAGACACCACACCAGTATGACCATTTGCGGTACTTTCTTTTATTAAGACAAAATGGCATGAAGCTCACAAACACAAATCTCAGACATTTTCATTTTAACAGCCTGTCAACTTCCAAACAACATCAATTACTTACAGTCATGTCGTTCCAAAGCTATATGATTTTCATTCCTCTTTGAAACACAAATGAAGATATTTTTAATGAGAGATTTCAGTTTTGTTTTGTTAATGAAGTCCATGCAACCAATAAAATCACTCCATTCATACGAATTACTTTCACAATGCATTTTTGTACTTTTTGATCTATTAAAGTTTTGGTTGTGGAATTTCAAATGAATGAACAAATATCTTCATTTGTGATCCAAGACAAACAAACGTCTTATGGGTTTGGAAAGACACAGAGGTGAGCAAATGGCACAAATTTCATCCCCTTAAAACACCCAGCGAGTCGGCAACGTAAAACTGTCCTTAGTAGACATCAGCCTGTGAAAAACACTAGTGTTGTATGCCTCAGCAAATGGGTAGCTGCACCACTAAATGGCAGGACAAATTGTGCGCAAATAGCCAACAAAACCTTTGGTCCTGAACACTGAAGAACTGAGATTTTGGCTAGCGTGTAATAACATCCATTACGCTGTCTGATCCAGCTCTGACGTTTGCGCTGTCCTTCTGAAATGACCTTGTACTAGTTAAGTGATTTTATTGTTTGGCAGGTTAAGGTTACAGCGGTTGTTGTGTGGTAATTACATTTGCCTGATATTCTTTGTGTACATTGGGATGTAATGACTTATGACTGATTAAATCTGCAAATCAGCTGTGCTGAAGTTCTTCACCCTGCTGCCTTTTCTAATTACCTCAACCTGATTGCAGCTCCGCTGTTCTCTTTTTTCAATTGTGAAAAACACCCACACAACAAAGACTGCTCCATTGCTTCAAATAAGAAAAGGAAAAATGCAAGTCTGCCATGTGACAATGTTACATTCAACATGCAAAACAAAACCCTTATGGCCATTTCAAGACAAGAAAGATTAAAGAGGAAGAAAAAAGGATGAGTAAGAGGTGTTTAGGATTGAAAAAAAGCTTAGTTTTCATTTAACACATTAATACATAATAATCCATTTCAGTCCAGTTGACGAAACTGTCACCACCAATATGTTACTAATGTATCGTTAACTATAATTGGCTATCAAAATTTTTGTTGGAACTGCAATATTTGGAAGAAAATCTGGATAATCTTGGAAGTATCAGTTAAAATGGGGAATTTGGGAATGGGAAAAACCCTTTTTGTAGAGTCCTACAACAAACAGCTATAACATGTTACATGATGGGGGCAAATGCATATGGAACATTTAGAGAAGCAAAGAACTCTGACCTGAAAACTATTAAAAGACAATGTTCCATTGACCCCACTTATAATCTATACAACATAAAACCCGCATGATCATTGATCAGGAACTGCAAGATACAGTGTCGGTCAATAAGCCACATGTCTGAAACTTTTATCTGGTCTAGTGGACAATAAAGCCCGTATGTGTCATGTTTCATTTGAAAAATTAACTCCAAAACAGCAATCCTACAGCATCTACAGCCAGTGTTTTCATATGCAGATCATACAGTCGCTCCTCTGAGAGCTGGCCTGGAATCGGGAAATCTCAAGACCCATGAGCTACGTTAATGCAAGTGTGTTGTTGTAGTTTTGTAACTGGCATAAACAACACTGATCGCAGACGACTATTTACAACGGATCACTGGTGATTTTAACTACAGTATTAGGCCCTATACTGTAAAAACAAAGCCTCTTTTTAGATTTTTTTTTTCTGTCTATTTTGCATTTATTTTTCTTTGTATTTTAGCTACTGCACTCTAAATTCAATGACTTCTATAGGTTTGTCATACATAATATTAAGACTTTACTGATTAACCAGATTTTCCATCTGACAAAGAGGATACAGACATCACCTTGCACACAAAACTAACAAACTAACAAACACTGCATCCAGTATGAACGCCTGGAATTAAATAGCTGTATACGCCAATCCTTAATAGATTCATTTGATTTTAAATGCATTACCTCATTTAGTTTCTTATAGGTCTGCAGTGTGTATCCGTGGCTTTTAGCACAATGTAGGCTTTCTATCTTGTCTTGTTGTTCTGCTACAGCTAGTTTAAAACCACATCCATAGACACTATTTCCCATTATAGGATTTTTTTTCCTACTCCAGAAAATGTCCCATTGTTCTTGTGACTTCATCTGAATCGAGTCTGTCACACTGCTTGTTGTTCATGTCATGCTGGAAAATCGCCTAGATTTAGCCAGATGCACACACAAACATAGACACCTATACTTGCATAAACCTTCCATAGTTTTCTACAGTTCCTGATGTAACCATTCAAAATAAATGTATTAATAACAACAACACATTTTTCATCACCTGAGAGGATAAGCACATCACACATCGGCGATGTGTCAACAGCTGCACAAATTTCACAGAATTCATCAAAAGGATGCAAATTTATTGTTATTAACTATTAAAAATTTGTTTTCATTAATTGAAATACAGCCGGAATTAAATTAATTAAATTTTAAAGTAACCAAAATTTTAAAAAATTTTAAAAAGTGCCAAATATATAAATCAAAGGAAACATTAAATTAAATTAATTAAAATGACAACTGAAAATAAATCTAATTCAAATCATGTATATACGCTACTACAGAATTTATTAATAATACAGGAATGTCAGTGAAAATCTAATTCAATATATATATATTTTACTGGTGTCAAAATTAGCGCCTTAACGCAGGCGATTAATTTTTTCAGTTTAACGCGTTCAAAATATTTAACGCAATTAACGCAGGGGCGGGGCTAGGGTTGGCCACCCCACTCACAACTGTTGCTTTTGCCACTTTTTCTCTTGACAAGAAGTGCATTTATTCAGTCGCAGAACGAGAGACATTTTTAGACACGTGCTCCACTTCGTTGCACGCACAAAGGCGCCGGTGCGTGCTGTAGCCTGTGTATCCTTTCATATCAAAGTGCGAAATAAACTATGTGCATGCAATGTCGTGGTCAGTTAAAGGCAGGGTATGTAATTTTTCAAAAACACTTTAGAAAACTGATTCGGGCCGAATAGCAAAACAAACTTGTAGCCAATCAGCAATAAGGGGCGTGTCTACTCGTGATGTGGAGGAGGGAGCTTTCAGTGCATGGGACGGACATTAGCGAGCCGAGCGACAGAAAGATAGAGATGGCGGATAAAAAACAAAAGAGGAAAACGTCTGCAGAAC
>NW_015654063.1:1533483-1533803 GCF_001515625.1 Sinocyclocheilus rhinocerous
AGAGAAAATACGATGCGTGTCAGATCCGCGTCACGTTCAGCAGCGGCAACTCTTAAAGAAAAAACAGCCAAAACAACCTAATAACCAGCTGCTGTGATGTCTATTAATCAAAGGACAAAGAAGAAAGAAAGAAAGAGAGAGAGAAAAAAAAAAAGGAAAAAATAACCTTTATAGCTTTAAGGATTCATCTATATTTAATTTAGAATTTAGTGTTTGATAACTTCAATTTCTGTATATTTCTGCTGAAGGGCACAGGTAAATATGACATTTATTATAATGGGTTTATGTGAAGATTGTTTTAAGTTCACTTAAATTAGAAG
>NW_015654063.1:1533846-1534055 GCF_001515625.1 Sinocyclocheilus rhinocerous
GGGGGGGCAATTTTATAGAGAAATCAGTATTGGTATCATTGATACTGGCCTTCAGTCATGAAGAAAGATGCCATTAAACAAATATTAAATATATTAAATATGCATTAATTTGAAGATTGAATGTTAAATTACTGCAATATAAAAGTATATTTAAAAACTTTAAAAACTTTAAGGATTAATCGCGATTAATTTCAGAAAAATGTGCGATT
>NW_015654063.1:1540541-1568968 GCF_001515625.1 Sinocyclocheilus rhinocerous
AAAGGTACATCTGGAAAAAGGGGGGGTCGTCTTATAATCAGAGTCGTCTTATATTCGGGCCAATACGGTATATTTAATTTAGAATTTAGTGTTTGATAACTTCAATTTCAATTTCTGTATATTTCTGCTGAAGGGCACAGGTAAATATGACATTTATTATAATGGGTTTATGTGAAGTCTGTTTTCAGTTCACCTAAATTAGAAGTTATTTTTTAAAGTCTAATAAATGTTAAAATTGATAGCTCTCAATTATACTGTAATGTTGAATGGCTATAGTCAATGGTTAAATATTAGAGGGGGGGGGGCAATTTTATAGAGAAATCAGTATTGGTATCATTGATACTGGCCTTCAGTCATGAAGAAAGATGCCATTAAACAAATATTAAATATGTTGTTTGTACATTAATTTGAAGATTGAATGTTAAATTACTGCAATATAAAAGTATATTTAAAAACTTTAATGTTAGGTGGGATTAATCGCGATTACTTAAAGAAAAATGTGCGATTAATTAGTTTTTTTTGTAATCAATTGACAGCACTAATATATACACATACATACACACGCATATACATACACACGCGCATATATATATATATATATATATATACACACACACACACATTATTTTATAACCTAGAAAGCAACACTCGCTTTCAATTAGGTCTCCAACAAAGGACATTTTCAGCATGTATCTATGTATCTATCATACATGCATGCATGCATATATGTAGCAACTAACAATACTGAAGTCTGGAAGTGAGCCTATATTTAAAACTTCCACCCCTACCATTCTTCCAGCACATGTCCTCCCCAGTCTGCTCACTGGCAGATAAAGGGGTTTTGCATATCCTGTAGATAGCATCAGACTGCACTTGAGAGCTGCCGTGAGGTATTTAATTGAACTTCAGCATGCATAGCAAACGAAGCGCCAGTGCACAGAGGGGAAGGTTTATGAAGCACATCGAACTCAACACTGCGTGCGTTTTGAACGCGAACACAGGGGCTTAAAAGCAAAAGCACTCAGAATCTCAGATGTTGTGCAGCCATCACTGCAAAACTGTACAGCTGGATCACGGGCTCAATCTCATATCGCGTCTCTTTCTTACATTGTGTCCACAGAGGCGACAGAACAACGTGGAGTAAATGACGGCGAGCATGCATGTAGCGCAATTAAAAACAATCATGCAAAAAAGAAATAAACCTATCCTAATAACATGTCCATCATATACTAATCGCCGTGATTTAAGAGTTATTATATCTTGCGTTCAGAAATCGCTGCTAATATAACGGAGTGAGGCGCGCGGCTTACCTGAGAAATCAGCCCGCGTTCATTTTTCTGTTAAACGGGTAATATATTCCTCTCGATCCTTTCCAGCCGCTATTGTTTGCGTGCTTTGATAAAGACAGAGCTGGAGGCGTGCTGCGGGATTGGTGGTGCTGCTTCAGCGGGAACGGAGGACCGTGTTGTCGGGTGTCTTTGATTCTTCCAACTCTCGTTGTGTTTTATCAGATGAGTTTTGTGGAGGGGGCGGAGCTTCGGAGCTTCGGAGCTGCTTCTTTAAACAGAGCGCTTGATTGACAGTTAGCGGCGCTCTAACCATCTCAGCCGCTCTATTGGATTAGCTAGGTTTTAAGGTGATATGGCGAATAACGTACAGACGTGTAGAAGAGCTTTAGAGCTGCCATGACTAGTCTAGTAGCATGTTTTGCTTTGATCAGTAGTACTGGGTTTTTGCTCTTTTCAAATGAACAGCTCATATGCAAGAAAGCATTTACGCTAGCGCCTGCCATGAGTGATTGTTTTAATAAATTTTTTTTAGTGGGGTTTTTTTTGTCCATATGGTGGTCTGACTACGGTTCTCCGTAGTCTTTCGGCTAAACTAAGGTACGGTTCGCTAAAAACGTGCATTGTGAACACAAATCGGCCCGGGCTCACTTGATTTTTCCATTTGCGAATTCCAATGTAGTTTGGCCATCTGAAGTTTCCGTACAAATCAGCTGTTCATAGTGGCTGCTTCTTCTGGCAGATCTCTTTAAATTGTTCGCTCACAACGTACACTCGTTTATTTTAATTTCAACCGCTTCCAAACTGTGTAAGAGAGATACAACTGCGCGCCTTGCCAGTTTAAACTTTTTGATATAGGCTACGAGCGCGAGGCTACCAAACCAAAGAGTCCTCTTTCAGGAACTTGCGATAGTGTGAACACAAAAGTTAAAACTGGGTCCTTTTTCTCTTGGTCCGCTTAAAGGGGTCTGGGTTCAGTTCTTTTAAAGAGGACTCAAGTGTGAAAACTTGGATTGATGTGTTGACTAACCTACTAAAGCACATGTAGAGTATATAGCCTATAATTTTGATATATCATTTAAAGTTAATATTTTATGTACTAAACTGCAACTCCTTCTTTACAAATATGCAATTACAAATATATTCAAATAATTGACATACATATTCCAGAAGAATGACAATAACGAATATTTTAGTTTACCATAAAATGCTTGTCAGTATACGACAGTGCACTTTAACCATATTTCAAAGACAATAAAAGTGATTCTGGAGGTAAACTTTGCAGAAAAGTATATCTGCAATAATAACACTTTTTTTAAATTAGTTCTTTTTCACAAGGTATATGTAGTAGTCTCTTTAAGTAATGCAATCCACATATCATCTTTAAAAAAAAAAATCCAAAATGCAATAAATTTTTTGAGGGAACTCGTAGTGAATCAGCCTTCTAAGTTAGCCTACAAACTGACCTCATGGCACTGCGGCTCTATACCAGCAGTAATACAGTCCAAGAAGAGTAGTGTGAATGGTGATCATTGCTGGGTAGGAATACTGACAACCTGAAACAATATCATGAAGATGTGGGCCAAAATACTCCTGGTATTTGGTGAAATTTAATCATAGATACATTAGATTACTTGTTTGTCATTTCCATCTTCATGTAAAGGCAGCAGTTTTTCAAGTACACCCACTTCCCTTGCAACAAAATGCTGATTACTGTTCCATGTAGCACTTGTCTGATTTTCAGACTATTTTCACTCCATTCTCTTATAGACATTTAAGGCGGGACTAGCTAATTAGCAAAGTATATTTCATTATTTCATAACAGTTATTTTATTAGGCCCTACCCATGTACAAAGCTTTGAAATTTGCAAGACTCTGTAATCATGCAATGCATGTGTTCAAAAACTGCTGTGTCATCTGAACTAACATTTTTCATGAAAAAAAAAATACAGGATATGGCAGGGAGGTTCTGCTATATGATATGGCAATGCATGTGTTCAAAAACTGCTGTGTCATCTGAACTAACATTTTTCATGAAAAAAAAAATGCAGGATATGGCAGGAAGCTTCTGCTATATGATATGCTGTGGTGCAGCACAAGCTAACCTCCCCTATGTCTGCCTCTTAATTGTTTCATTACTAAATGTCAATAAGTAAATGTCTTGCCAGTCTGCGGTTATTCATTCATTTGTGTGCCATTACAGGTTATTGCTTCATTGGCAGCACAATTACATTGATGCAGTGAAATTCCAGCTTTGACTGCATGTGTTATTTGATTGGAAAGGTCATCGGCGAAGAGAGACCTAGATGACAATGCTCGTCACGCTGGTAGTGTTGATGATGGGGGAGAGAGAGTGTGCAATTGCTCCTCCAGGGTGATGAGAAAATTGAACCATTTGTATGGCATTGGCATTGAACACCTGTGTGGAAAAAAGAACAACAACAACAAAAAAGGTTGTGTAACCAGGTGCATTTGAGTATACACAGCTGAATTACTGTATGTTATTCCAGTTCTTTTATGTCATATTTATAACTCAGGCCAAAATTTTTTTTACGATACATTTACAATGCATCATTTGCTTAAACAGCACAGCGTTAGCATGCTGCGATCTTGGGTTTCTTTTCCCATGAAATGCGTGAACGTTAAAGATACATAAAAGAACATAAAATGCAATACAATGTTAGTCTCTTTTGGATAACCAAATGTGTAAATAATTCAATGATTCATTCACAAAAATTCATTTGTCGCAGAATAAATAAACACAGAAATTTTGGTCTGTTCATCATGCAAGTTAATCCATACAAATTCAGTGGATTTGTTTGGATTACTTACAAGTCAAGTCAGTTTTATTTGTAGCCTATAGTGCTTTTCACAATACACATTTTTTTCAAAGCAAATTTAGAGAATATCATGGTGCATGGTTGTAATAATTAACGGAAACCATCATTACTTAGAGTAAAATAAACTTTTCTTAGCTATTTTGCAAAGCAGGACTTTCATAATATCAATAGCAAGTGCTCCAGTTCCCATACATTGTGGGGTGGTGGTGATGTAGCGCAAACCTTCCTTTCGATTGGGTTCATGTCAGGTGAATTTGGAGGCCAAAGCATTAACAAAAATTCACCATCATGTTCCTCAAACCACTCCTCGACAGTTCTGGCAGTATGGCATGGCACATTATGCTGTTGGCAATGGCCATCACTGGCAAGGAACACAGTTGCCATGAATGGGTGCCCTTGGTGCACATTACTCACTACAACGGCATGTGAACAACCCACAAGGCTGTGCCATGCCATCGCAATTTATCCTTTATCAAGCTCAGCTTTTCCCATTCTGATACTTTTAAACATTCTACTGACCGAAAGCTGGTCCTTGAGTGGCATATATACTGCTCTGTGAACTGCATCTGCGGTACAATTCAGTTGCCAGGTGCACTCTAGGCCAGGGGTGGCCATAATATAATGGCTCATTGGTGCATATAATATATTTAATCATATTTTGTTCCTTATAGTCGCATTTAGCGGATAAGACCTGGGCAATAATTTACTTTAATTGTTTGATGATGTTGACATTTAGTTTGTTTTTTACTTTCTGGTTTGTAGACCTTTAGTTGGTATTTCCGTGTTTACTGTGTCCTAGTTTGCTAGTTTGTTGTCATGATGTCCTATTTTTCTTACTTGTGTCTTACTTGTGTTTAGTTCCTAATTATCTACTCTGTATTCAAGCCATTAGTTTGGTTCTGTTTATTGTCCAGTATTGTCTTTGTGTTAGCTGCAAAGCTGTTGCATTAGTTGCTCCTGCGGTCAAAGATTAGTTTTCAGTTTTTGTAAACAGCTGTTATAGATTCACCTCCCCTTGTCCTCTTCTTTTGCCTCACCTGATGTGACAGATAGTGATGTAAAATGCTCTTTATGTTCGTTCTCGGAGCTTTAATTTTTTTTATTTGTGTTCCTTCAAGTCATTCAAGTTTGGGACGACATATGAATCAGTAAATAATAACAGATTTTTTATATTTTTTGCCCGAGCTACCCCTTTAAACCTTGTTTACTCATCAAACCCTTGGCTTCAATAAAGCCAAGTTTGAGTTTTCTGGGTTAAAACCAGGTCTAGACTCTCAGGCAGAACATTCAGCCACCTTTAAAGGCATCTCTCCACCTTTTTTCCCTCCCTACCCGGTAATCCCTCATTAGTCAAAGCCTCCTCTCCTTTCCTCCTACTTTCCTCGCCTCTCACTGGGCCGACTTGTTGGTAGCAGAACAAAGTTATAGCTGCTACTTCTGTATTTTCTGCCTCATTACCTTTCAAATCTATTGAGCTCCTGCATCGTGTACCTTTGAAATGTTACTGCTACCTATTTTCTTACTCTGTGCTCACATCAAAGATGAGGCGCTTTAAAGTCTCAGCACTTTTGGAGACAGCACATTATGTAGTGAGGGCCTGAAGTAATGAGACTTTTCCACTGGATGACCAACTGTTATTTATCAACACAAGCCATTTGTTCACCGCTGTGGTAAATGATCCTGCAGTCTAATGGCTTACTGTATGGTTTATTCTCTGTTCTCCATATGCTCTCATATCCGCATTAGCATAGACTCCAAACTTGGATCAAAGAATAAACATCAAACAAGGGTACTTTCTCATGTTCCTTCTTTTGAATACCAGCATTATTGTGATCAGAATCACTTAGCGTCTTCATTATCATCACAGCCACCAGTAACCCTCCAATCAGCTTTATTATCATCATCATCCTTATAATCATCTGCAGAACAGTATATTCTGCATCTGATTAATATTTCCATTCATTCTAGTGACTCACAGGAAGAAAAGATAGGAAATTCGCTGCTAATGCTTGCCTAACATCTGCCCAGTGCCCTGATTTATTTCTGTTTGTTGTGTTTAAGGATGATAATTAGGGCAGTTAGAGAGCCGAATGAGGAACGGTAACCATAGGGACAGAGAGATTGTGTCACTCTGGCTTTTTTTGGCGAGCCACAAAAAAGACATTTTAGCCATTGAGACCCATCTGCTCTGATCAGTGTCCTCTGATTGAATGTAATGTGGGTCAGTTCATTTCAAAGAGGCCCATTTTAACCCCTCAGAGTTGGGGGTTACTTTACTTATCTTCACATGCACATTCAAGCCTTTCGCCTGTGTGGAATCTGAAAAGCAGAATGAAAAGGTTTATTTCTCAAATTGTGTTCCAGGCACTGAAGCATATGTGATTTCTAAAGGCAACTTTCAAAGGTTATTGTAGCGTCCAAGAAGTGAAAATGTCAGCACCCAAACCTCTCGCTTTCAGTCTGTTTTTTTGTCCCTTATTGCTGGCGGCTGTAAAAGTTGTTCAGACTGAGCCAAATGGTGTTGATGGTGTTGTGTATTGCCTTTAGAAAGCTCTCCTACAGTTAGCAGATCACCAGCTGAGCTCAGCCATCCCTTACAGCCTCCTACTGGGCCCCAACAGCCTCTTCCTGCTGTCCTGAGATGGAGCTATTTGGCAGAGCCAGCATAAACTGGTGCAGACAGCTCTCCTAACATAAACATGCAATGCCGGAACAGGAAGTGTTGCACATGCCACTGACATGAGCTCTCAGTTCTGAATAACTGCTTTTTATGTGGTGTTGCTTTGTCTGCCTACAAAGTGCTTACACAATCATTTGTTTTTTGATCCAACACATGGTCAGAGGGGGTGTCTAGGGATCGGACGAGAATAACTTGGAAAAATGATAACTTAAACTGAACCCCCTTGTGTTCTCATAGATTTGGACACAACTGACTGAATTTCTCATAATCATGAGACAATATATTTAATCAAAAGACTAGTTCAGGGGTAGGCAAGTTCGGTCCTAGAGAGCCGCAGTCCTGCAGAGTTCAGCTCCAACCCTGAAAAAAAAACTCACCTGCCTATAGCCTTAGTAATCCTGAAGACATTGATTAGCTTGTTCAGGTGTGTTTGATTAGAGTTGGAGCTGAACTCTGCAGGACTGCGGCTCTCTAAGACCGAACTTGCCTACCCCTGGAATAGTGCTTCAAAGCTTGATATTTATTTGTACTATTTAGTCTACAAATTGTGCCTGTTTTACAAAACATTTTAATTGTTTTCTTTTTTTAAAGCAACCAACAAATGTCAAGTAAAAAACATTATATATATGGTAAAATAACAGCAGCTGTGGTTGCCAGAACTTTACAACTTGACTATAAAATTTGTGGCAACAAGTTTTACAGATTGAACAGATTTTACAGATTAGTTTACAGTCTTTTACTGTTGATTATGATCTTTTTTATCAAGTGTGAATTTTTACTACCTAAATGAATGCATCAAAATTAGCGCGTTAACCCAGGCGATTAATTTTTTTCAGTTTAACGTGTTAAAATTATTTAACGCCGTTAACGCAGAGGCGGAGCCTAGGGTTGTCCACCCTACTCATAACTGCTACTTCTATCTCTTTTTTTCTTGACAAGAAGTGCATTTATTCAGTCGCATAACGTCTTTATGACCACATCAAACAGGGATGGGTACCGAAACTCGGTATTTAATCGGTCCCGGGGCTAAATTATGAAAGACCGGAGTATGGATAAACTCTGACGTTAACGGTTCTGCTATCGGTACTGGAGAAATTAAGAAAAAACACAAACATTTATTATTGCTATATATACATTATCTTGCAAATTCACCCACAGTCGCCAGCTGTTTTTCAAACATTTGTCTATGATGCTTTTTTGCTATTCGCAATTCAGAAGCGAGATCGCGCTCACGCGGAGGAGCTTCAGCACGCGCAACATGAAAGCCCTGTTTAATTATGATAGAAGAGAGAACTAAACATTCAAACATCTGCTTACACTTTAGGCCTGTGGCTGTTATATTAAGCTGATTTAATTTTTTTATTTCGATTTTGGACAAATATAGACTCACTTGGACAAACAAACATATATATACTGATACCGGAGATGTTTCAGACGCGCGCTCCACTTCACTTCAGCGGCAGGCGCGAGTCAGACTAGTGGTGAAACAGTACTGTGCTCGCAGCGCGTGCTCTTCAATTGCAGGCACAAAGGCGCCGGCGCGTGCTGTAGCCTGCATAATTTCATATCAAATCGCAAAAGAAACTACGTGCATGCAATGTCGTGGTCAGTTAAGGCATAAAGTTACCAAAAATGCGATAAAAGCTGCCGTAAAACATACATGCATGTAATATGTTCAGGGCCACATTAAGACCTCACTGGACCCTGGGGTTATGACTGCAGGGCCCCCCATCACAATAATGATATATATAAATAGGATTTTTATGTTATCAAAATTTTTTGATACACTGAAATTTCATAATTCTTGCTACCAATTTCAATATCACAAAAAATAAAATACTAGCTCAAGTAAAACCAAGCTTACTGAACAAGTAAACAGTCACAAATTATAATAGCACAAAGATACATACGAAATCAACCTACTTGAAAAACTTGAAAAAAATGAATAAGAAATATTATATGTATAAAGTAAATGTACAAATAGACTGAATAGTTTTCACTGTATAAATTCAATATACATTAATTCTTACTTATTTTACAAAAATGATTCAGTCAAGGACAGTGAGGGATTTTCTTATTGATGTTTGATTTACATTATTGACACAAATGGCAACAGCAGCTATATTAGGCTGCTTTAGAGGAATAGTTCACCCAAAAATGAAAATTCTGTTGTTGTTCTAAACCTGTATGAGTTTCCCTCTGCTGTTGAACGCAAAATAATATATTTGGAGCAATACTGGTAACCAAAAAAATGTATTTAGTAGAAATGGGTCTACTACTACACATGCTTTATCTTTAACTATTAACGTTCATGTAAGACAAAACTGACTGTGTTGACGAGGATACTCGCAAAGACGGGCATTTTGACACATAACTATGTGTATTTGAACGTTTAAGCACAAGGCGCGAAAAAGAACTCAAGTTTAGCCACGCGAATCAGGCTGAAACCGTCTTAACACGCCGCATTTACCCAACAAGAATTCTGCCCCGCTGCTTAATGTCCATGAATAGTTTAAAGCCATTTGTTTTTAAACCACAATGCTTAAAACGCGTTTAAGCTTACATCATGACACGCAAAACGATTGACATGAGCGCGTTTACATGCACGTTCGTAAACCGATTATGCTTAATAAGCTGAAAACGCACTTGGTCATGTAAACGCGGTAACCCGTTTTCTTTTATCGGAGTAAGGTCATAAACGGTGTAAGCATAAACCGGTCGCAACAGGTAGTTTTTTGCCTCTTACTCCGATTTCGCACGGCATGTAAACGCAATAACCAGCTTTCTGTCGACCTATTGAAGTGCACATGTGTGATACGTGACAGGAATGCATCGTTAGTGCAGATTTAAGCGCATCTAGACCGAGCAAACGTCTTGCAGTAAAGAAAGAAGGAAATATATCACAAAAGCAGACTTTTTCATGACTCAGAAAATGCTGAAAATGTGTTCTCATCTCGTGCAGCAGAAGTAGAAGTGGTTTAGTCACAATGCTGCGTTCATAACTGCATGAGAGGATAATATATGAGCTGTAAGTTTCCCGACATGTTGCAAGTTGACATGTTGCAAGCTTAATTTAACATCACAACTGACAAATGTATGGAATACTCGGAGTCAGATACGCAAATGATTATATTCTGACGTCACTACAGGGAAATAACCTGATTTATTAACCTGATTTAGTCATGTAAACGTAGCTTACTTGCGTTGTCAGGTTACTGATGTGCATGTAAATGGGGAAAACTGGTTATTTTAATAAGCTGATATTTGTGAGTTATCAGCTTACTGGTGTGCATGTAAACGTGCTCATTTTTCTATGTATTCACTCTTAGGCCATCTAAAATGTAGATGAGTTTGTTTCTTTGTCAGATTTAGAGAAATTTAGCATTACATCACTTTCTCTTGAGAGTCCAAACAGCTGATTAAAAACGTCACAATAATCCACAAGTAACCCACACTACTCCAGTCATTCAATTAACGTCTTGTAAAGTGAAAAGTGTGTTTATGAGAAACAAGTCCATCATAAAGGCATCATTAAGCATCTTAAAACAACCGTTACTTCTGGCCAAAATATGAGTCTATAATCCATGATATTTTCATACTTCCACTACTTTCATACATTTTATAACTTGAATGTGCAAGTCTTTAGCTGCACCAAAACAGCCCAATATGCTTCTTGATATTGCAAACTGGTATGTGTTATCATATTATTTTATTATCATGATCATAATCACACTTATTTGTAGAGCAACTAAATTTACCTTTTACTGCACTTTCATCTTCTTCTTCTTCTTCTACTTCTTTTTACCTATAGTGGCTATTGAAGGAAATAGCTTACTTCCACATTGAGAAATAAGGTGGATAGAACAACTAGGACAAACTCAAATACACCATGACAAGTGGATATTTAAAACGATACTCTTTTCCCACCTTATTTGTAGACGAAATTCATTTTCTCATCCTTTTATTTTTTGCTCTGTTTTTAGGTGTGATGTGAGATAATGTACAAAGTTTAAACCAAAATGTACAGCAATATGGAATCCAAAATGGATTAAAGGAAGCTATCTTTTGACAACAGAATCATTTGAGAACACCAACATTTTATTATGTAAATATGCTTTATCATACATAAACAGCAATAAAATACATAAATGTTAATGCAGCAAACACAATTAACCCAGCAATCAGAACAAAGAAGAAAATGCAATGTGCGGAGAAACATGTAACAGCTACAAAGCAGTGTAAAGACAATACCTTAGCAAAAAAACTGAAGGAACTGATGGCATAGGGGTTTTGCACTGGCTAGTTATAAGAACTCAGTTACAGGAACTAGCTACCAGGGCGGTACCCTGAGAATTACTGAAGTGACGTAAGCCGCTTAAAGTTATAGGAACTATGTAAACGTTTCACCAGTGCGAAAGCCCCTATAAATACACTAGTAAATGAGGAACTAAACAACAGACAGTAATCAAACAAGAATAACCACAGGAAAAAACAAACTAAACATTCAAGGAAATTAAACTAAAACGAAACGACTAAACCTGAAAGTATCATGGATATTCATGTTGAAATTTACTGAAGATAAAATTTAACAGTCTTATTATTTTATTAAATATTACCATTTTTAACTTTAAGTGAGTGTTAGATGATGGAAACAGTAATCTTAATGTAAAAATAGCGTAAATGTTACAAATGTTTTGCATAGTTAAATACCCAATAACAACTGATACTAATAAATCATCTGTATCATCAATATCCGATATGATACGATGTCATGCATCCTTAATAACAAAGCAACTGCGAACTGTCCTTATTCTAAAATGTGGGGCATAACAATAAATAGGGATGCAACAATATATATATATATAAAAAAAAAATCTGGTCGATACATATAAATCAATCATCATGGCTAATAACTGATACAGCTGAATTTAAATTCTATTCCATTTTTTTTTTTAGAATTTAAATGTATTCTTATGATTCAGGTACAACATCCAAAAAGTCATTATGTAACCAAATGCAACGGAATATTCAGCAGTAAATTCTCTGTATCATCAGTATCCAATACCGATATTATACCGATGTGCAATGCATCAAAATAATGCCATGCTAATAACAAAGCAACTTCAAACTGTCCCTAAATGTTCCCTCACTTACACGTCACTGAATTTTCACACCACAGTACATTTACTCTGATGTCATCATCTAACGATGAAAGTAAAATCCCCATCTGACTGAAGGAATCCCCGCCAAAATTCTGAGATATTTAGTGGAGATCCTTAAGAGAGACATAATGCATTCTGATCCTAATGTCTGGGAGATAATGTCTTATCTTATTAGATCATCATAATCGTGTTGATACACAGCTCCATCATGATCCTCTTGTCTCAGCATCTCTCTCTCTCTGAATGCCCAGTGTGTCAGATCCGGCTCATTTACTTATCAGCTTGGTCTATGATAATGTGTTCATTATCAAATCAGCACTGCCAGATTAACTACTCCTAACTAATGGGCTTTGAAAGCAAGCGTTATCTTCAGTGTTTAACATTACGCTAATGCCTTCTGGTATTTTTACCCTATCCATAATTGTTTACAATATTTCCAACAATGTTTGTTCATATGTCTAGTGCGTCATTTCTGCTATATGGTAGGCAAAGTATCTCGGCTTCTATGTGAAAGCAGAAAAAAAGTTGATGGGGGATGAATTGGCCTTCATAGATTAGCTGCTTTAGCTCCAGAAGTCCTGATTAGCTTATCCATAGGCCGCTGCTGTAAGTTCTTAGAGGAGATGGGAAATGTTCTAGTGTAACACCTCCCATCTCTAGAGCCTTCTGACTGTCTGTTAAGTTCTCAGTGATTAGACGAGCCAAGCTCGCTCTCTCCCCTTAACCGGCGGGAACTAGGTTGTTACCATGGCGACAAAGGCAGTGACGGACACGACTGCGTGCGTTATGTGTGCTGGTCCAACATGAAAGTGGCCTTGAGTGGAATCCCAATGAGGAAGGGGAAGTGAATAATCCTGCTATCTAAAAATCGTGCAGCACGGTCACAACACACTCATCTTGGCAATCAATTCATCCAGTGTGGAATGAACTGCACGGAATGGCAATCTGGACATGCTCTGATTTCTAGCCTGCTTTGTTTATGCTTATTTTGTGCATGCAAGCAGGGAAGCCTGGAGGTATTTTCTGCATATTTTCCTCATCTCGTATACAACTCGTCCACTGAAACTGGCCCGAGATAACCTCTGTATTTTTGTTTCTTCCTTTTACTCTTGTTTCTCCCACCCCTCCCCCTGTGTCGAAGAGCTGCACACATCTGTTTTGAGTGGCTGGTAAGCATTTATGTGCTAATTATCTACAACGGGCCATGGTTACACACACAGAAATACAGCTAGTTTTCATCAGTGCCGGTTTCCCACAGCCTGTGCTTTTATTGTTTAAATACAATACAATTGCATCTCTTAAACCAAATATTATTACCAGTATTTATACTCTAAAGAGGTCATATACAGCAGATGTAATTTCAGTAGCCATCAAACTTGAACGTATTGAATTCAGTGCATGATAAATCAAGTTTTTTTCTGGTAAAATGAGTCATAGATTATACAAGAACTGAACTACATTTTGAACTACATCTATATTTCTTAAACGAAATACTAGCGCTTGCAAGGCAACAATAGTGTTATGGTTTTAGGAAAGTGGTTGCCAAAGTTTAATACTTGTCAGAGGTTTAGTAGAAACTCTGAGCAGAATGTGTGAGGAATATCAATGCAGTGTTGCCTTACGAACCCTGTAAAACTAAAAGCTAAAAACAGCGAATGATGAAACACCCAAGAGTGTACATCGCTCTGTGAAGTCAACCAGTGGTTGCAGGCAGAGCATGTTTTAAATGAGCACCATGTAATTTCTCATTTTGCCTGGGTCAGTTAAAGAACTGCAGTGCCTTCTGCTTTAACAACCTCCAAATGACTGGCGAACGGTGCTATAGGGAGACTTAAATTGCAGCCAGACAGGAAAAAATAAAAATAGCAAAGCACAATTTGGGAGACTGAAGTAGTCAGTAATTTATAACTGGCATAATATATTTAGCAGGGCCAGGAACAATTACAAAGCTCGGTGCAGGAGGCCCTATGCATGTAAGAGCACAAAATCTCTAATTTTCTAGTCTCACTTTACATTTGTATGCCTAAAGGCCCAGTCACACCAAGAACCAGTGTTGGGAAGGTTACTTTGGAAATGTAATAGGTTACAGATTACAAGTTACCCTATTTAAAATGTAATAAGTAGTGTAACTATTTCAATTACTTTATTAAAATAATATAACTGATTACATTTGATTACTTTTCTACATTTCTAACAAATGTTTATCATTTTCAAACATGTAAATCAGGCAGGGTTAACCTTACAGTAGTACTCAACACTGATTACTGTCAGAATTTCAAAATCCCTCATCATTTGAATTAAGATTCTAATAATTTAATTTTAAAGCACAGCACTGAAACACACTTTTATCACTTGCCTTGATGGCAATGCTCAGACAGGTTGTATCCTAAAGCTTTCAGCAACAATGTGGATTGATGTAATTGGCAGATGTGGTGCACTGCAAATTCAAAGAAGCGAATCAAAAGATTCAGAATAGCTTCGCTTTACTAAACATCCTTTAAATGGCAGGAGGCATTGTGCACATCAAAACCAGGCAACGCAACAAAATAATATTATTCAACATATCCTAACTTTTTACAGAAAACATTCAAATGTAACCCCCTTTGTAATCGCTAACATTTTCATAACTCAAAGAAGCGAATCAAAAGATTCAGAATAGCTTTGCTTTACTAAACGTCCTTTAAATGGCAGGAGGCATTGTGCACATCAAAACCAGGCAACGCAACAAAATAATATTATTCAACATATCCTAACTTTTTACAGAAAACATTCAAATGTAACCCCCTTTGTAATCGCTAACATTTTCATAACTGTAATTTCATTACTGTAACAGATTACAGTTAAATTTATTTTGTAATTAAATTACGTAACTCTGTTGCATGTAACTAATTACTCCCCAACACTGCGAACGATTAAGTAAAAAGATAACTAACTAACTAACTATATATACAGTGGGTACGGAAAGTATTCAGACCCCCTTAAATTTTTCACTCTTTGTTATATTGTCGAAGAACGATTAAGTAAAAAGATAACTAACTAACTAACTATATATATATATATGTACAGTGCGTTCAATGCATTGTACTGTTGCTTAACAACATACTGATTGTTCACCTGCCCTTACAAAAATTAACCATGGTTTTACTACAAATTAAACCAAAAATTGACCATGGTTTTGCTACACTAACCATAGTTTAACCATGGTATTTTTAGTAAAACTGTGGATATAGAAATGGTAAACAGTACGCAAAAAAAAAACATGGTTACTACACTTTTACTACAATAAATTTTATTGGTTTTTTGGTTAATTTTCGTAAGGGTGATGAAATTTTGTTTTGTAATTTTTGAAAAAAAAAACAAAACAAAAAAACATATCACTGTAAAGAACATTGTTAAGTCTATCCCTTACAGCCTTGTTTTTATTTGAAATAAAATCCCAATATTATGAGAATTTATGAAGTACAAATAACATCATCAGTAAACCTCACTGTATATCAAAATTATAAGAACGTTCCATACATATTACTATATGTAAGTTTTGTCCTAACATTCCTGTAACTTTTAAAAAATGTTAGTGAAAGTTGTGAGAACGTTCTCTGTTAGCGTCCATACCAACACACCATAACATTCTGTTTATTTTAAGTGCACTGCAGTTTTATCATCTGATTGGCTGTCAACGTTTTTATCGTTCAACAGCGGGACAAAAATTCTGAAAGTGATTCCAGCTATATAATTTCTCTCTGTTTTTATTATTATAGCTGTGGTGTGGACTCTGCTATTCTTTTAAATTTAGAATTTTTTTTAAAACTATATCTTTACTGTTATCATTATAGTTATCATCTTTGGTGTGAACAGTCTTGACTTTTTTAGAACAGAGCCCAAACCCAATCTCTCATTACCTTACATTACTCTGCCAAGAGTGAATACATCAAGCATGATAATGAATGCTAAGCACAAAGAAAGCGTCAGTAAGAGAGAACAGCTCTGCACATCCTCCGAGCTGGAGTTCATATGGGCATGAAATATGCATGCGATAACCATTAACCCCACTGTCCTCTAGTCTGCTGCACTCACCAGAGCTCGGTGGAGATGTTCTCCGAGGGCTCCGTTCACTAATCACACATGCTCTTCTCAAACCGAGCGTCTTCAACCTGGTAGATCACTTTACAACATCTGCAGCTGCAAAAACAGAATATTTGCTGTAAATGAATATGGGAAGAAAGCCAAAACATATGCAACATGCATGTGGCTGTAATAAACATGTTAACTGAACATCTACAGACCTCCATAATAATTACAGTTTTATAGTTATAATTTAATAGTATAATTACATTGTAATAGATTTATTATGTTCACTGAAATGTAATTTCTGCACCACTATGCCATCTAGTGTTACCAGACAAAACTGCTAAAACAATTACTGTTTTCAAATAGGTTTCTCACATTACCTTACATACCGTATATGATCTTGAATTTGGAATTTAGACAAATTTGACTGGAAAATAGTTTTGAGAAATAAACGATTTATTGTGCGACATATATGCATCCATTGGGGTAGTTTTTAACTTTGCTGTTCAACAGTTTGAGGACTTACTGATTCTTACTGTTCTTTCTGATGCGGTCTTGATCTTAAAAATAAAGTTCATTCAGTCTTTCCTAACGCTGGGATAAGAAGGACGACAATACAGTACAAATACGTTTTTTCCACAGCTTGGCACTGCACAGTATCTTTTTGTCTTCGGAGCCATCTTTATTGTTTGGTTTCTTCGTAGACCAGCCTTCGCCCTTCTTGTTATCTACACTACATGTGCAAATCGGTGGGCGTGGCTAAACAGGCAGCGATGTAGACGCAGGCATTGATCTTGTTCTGTGGAGGCGGTGCTTAGCCACACTATTACATCATAGAGAACATTCCAAATGCTGTGGTTTTGGCAGACTGCCTTCAATATTAGTTGTTTTTTAGACTAACAACAAAGTTTTGAGTTCTAAACTTACAGAATGTTTTTATAGTGCAATGACCTCTTATATGTCAAACGATCAACGGAATTTTGGTTTCTTAGTTCATGACCCCTTTAAAAAATGCATTTGAAATGGTCTTTACTGTCACTTTTGATTAAATTAATGCATACTTGCTGAATAAAAGTATTAATTTCTAAAAAAAAAAAAAGGAAGCATATGTTAACATTTAAAATGTTCATTCAACCACATGCTTTCTGAAGAAGCCAGATCTGTGGAAACATATTACTCGTTTGAAATGTCTTAACTTAATTTTTGTAGTGTTTGTTTTACCCATTTAGTTTTGTGTAATTCTGTTCTGCTTTGTATTTGACCATATAACCTCAACACTTATTTGAATGCTGTTAATGCTGTCATGTCAGCTACACATCATTGCAGTGTTTTTAAGGAAATTTGACACGGTGGCTTTTACAACACATTTACAATGTACCCATAGAAAAATGCACACCTGAAATGTGGTGTCTGGTTTAACTTAAAAGAGGTTTAAAGGGGTCAGTTTTAAGAAACACTTGCTCTTCTGTCATTCAGTGTATAAATAAATAAATAAATGAACGAATGAATAAATAAATAAATGTTTTATTCTTCCTTTTTCTGGATCAAAAGAAAACTATAGACTATGACTTTTTTTGTGTGAGCACAGTAAAATAGCTAGATACTGTATATTACCTACAAATATATTTGTCCCATTTTTGTAAAAAATCACTATGGTGGTACCATGGTACCGTGATGGTAGAAGGTTTTTCTTCTTCGTTCTTTTTCTGTCTTTCTGTTTGTTAGATTAGGCAAGCACCATCTTTACCACTACCTGAAATGACTCTCGCTGATCTGAGTAATGCAAGGCCAAGCAATCCAATTAAATCTACAAAGTCGAAGCCTAACATCCTCATTGTGAATGTAAACACGTTTACTGTAAGTACTGCTGCATGTACGCATGAGAGGAAGGATGGGAAATAGAGATATAGAGAGAAGGTACCTTGAGAATACATAAACACTCAGAGGGGAATTCAGTAAGAATCAATTGTGCACGCTGATAGGGTTGTCTGTGTTTTTTTATACCCAATTCACTAAAGGAATTATGTAAATCACGTAATAGCACGAACACATCCAGCAATTAGTGCTGAACAAAAATTGCACGGTACATATCCCGTCTTGCATTGTGGTTCGGGTCCTGGGGTGCATTTTCCGAACAACGATGTAACCCGCTGCTTAACTACCACAGTACGATACACTGATGGGGAAACTTACTATGACTATTTCACGAAAATGTGGGAACTTTGTCAAGCATTCATTGTTATTTTGCTGCATGATCAGTTTAAAGGAATAGTTCACCTAAAATGAAAATAAATTTTTCCTCAGGCCATCCAAGATGTAGATTTGTTTCTTCATCAGAATTGATCTGGAGAAATTTACATCATATCACTTGTTCACCAAGTTTGAAGTTAAAAATGTCTTAAAGAGATAGTTCAAAAATGAAAATTCTGTCATTAATTACTTACCCTCATGTCGTTCCAAACCCGTAAGACCTTTGTCCATCTTCGGAACACAAATTAAGATATTTTTGATGAATTCCGAGAGCCCTCTGACCCTCCCATAGACAACAAGGATACTACCAATCAGAGAGCTCTCAGATTCCATCAAAAGTATCTTAAATTGTGTTCCGAAGATAAACGAAAGACTTACAGATTTGGAACGACATGAGGGTGAGTAATTAATTACAGAATTTTCATTTTTGGGTGAACTATCCCTTTAATGATGAATTTGTTGATTACAAACAATAAGTTAGGCTAACTGATGGACTGGAGTGGTGTCGATTACTTGTGGATTATTGTGATGTTTTATGAGCTGTTTGAACTCTTATTCTGACGGCACCCATTCACTGCAGAAAACTCTGGATTCAGGAAACACCATATCCTTGAACTATGATGGTATAAACGGAACTTGCACCCATAGTTGACTTTTGGGAAATGCACCCATGTTTGGTTGTGGAGGATGCAGCATAACACAAAAATCTGAAATCTCCAAACCAGACACCTAAATCAGCTCTTTAAAATGCAGGAAGCCCTGAAAATAAATGGCACTGTCAGCCTGTGCAATTCATTTTTAGTGTGTCTGTCATTTGTCTGTCCTTATGTGCAATAAACACTGCATGCAGAAATGCAAAAATTACATAGTGCCCAACAACACCCAACGCTGCACACTGTACTTATTCTTGAAAAATACTGGCAGGACGGAGTGGCTGAATGAATATATGACCCATATGACCTACAGTGCTCTGGGTGTAATAGGCATAGGCGTAATTTGCGGGTGGGACGGGTGGGACATGTCCCCACCACTTTTTGCCAGGGTCGATATTCCCTTGTCCGACAGCTTATCAGAATTACTGGCCCGAGCCCGACCAGAGCCCGTCCCGAGCCCGTCTTTTTTCCCCCCCCTTCTCCCAAAACAGCTTATACTACTGTTTCAGCTATATTAAAAAGTGATTATATTTCATTTCGTTAATTTAAAAATATAAACGTTGTGCTTTTATAAAATAAAGAAAACAAACATGATGCGCTTTCTGCCGTCTCGTCTTGAACAGGAGCGCTTACAAAAATGAACCGAAACTCAGCGAATACATGTCTCACAGACATGATAAATATATCTATAGAAAGCTTTAAATTACTACTTAACGAAATAAAACAAGTCAAAAACAAAAACTCTTTCATTATAATCATAATCCGTAAAAATGCACTTCTCTCTAAAGGCGCGTCAGAGGAGATGGCGAGTCAGGATCGGCAACTTCATCCTTGCAACACCGACTCAGAAAACACTAGTTTATTAGATAATTAATTAAAATATCTCCTTACTATTTCCCCCCTGACACATTCATGGTAACTACTTTTGCCGGTGCTTTGCGGCAAGCTTTAGCCTATTGTGTGCATTTGAACGCAGAACTGTTCAGCTGCGCTGACGGGACGCACCATACATACTGCTGCTGCGGGACACTAAACACCGTCGAGCCGCTCTTGACAGTCGCGGCAGCACGGTCTCGTGCTGTTTTCACCAGCGCGGCAAATTATTATTATTTTTTTCATCACTAATTGATGGATGTCTAGAATATAAAAATAGGAGAAGCCTAAAACAAGCCCGACGCCCGGCCCACCTCTGAACTATGACGTGAAAATTGTCATAATTGTCACAAAGCATCTCTGGAGAGAACCTCAGATTATTAAATTCGAAAGTGCTTTCCATATTTGGATCAACATAGGCTACATTTGTGAACGCACATTTTCTGCAATGTCGCGCGTCAAGTCACGCTTCCGTGCGCGTCTTACAGACTCGCAGTGCGGCCCAGTGGAAAAAAAGGTTGAGAACCACTGGTCTAGAGCCTATTCTGCGCTCAAGCTCGCGCATAAAGCAATTGCCTCAAAGCACCGGCAAAGTGATTATGAACGTGTCGGGGGAAAATAAAACATTTGAATTATTTATTAATAAACTAGTGCTTTCTGAGCCAGTGTCGGGTGCAAAGATGAGGTTGCCGAATGCGACGCTGACTCGCCATCTCCACATGGACGTGCCTTTAATAGAAATGCACCTTTTTATACGGACTACAAAATTAAAGAACATTACAAAATCGAGTGGGCGAGTTTTCCTCATATTTATTTTATTATTCATATAAAAATTATAATAACCTGTTTTGGTTATATTTACTATTAATTGCAGAAGGTGCTTTGTTAATAAACGCTTTGTGAGCAAGTTTGTCATTGTATCTTACTGATTTATTGTTGTTGTGCTTTTTAATTAAGAATAACAATGAATCCATCTTTTGTTTTAGTCTTAAAAAGAAAGGGGTATAGATGTAAGCAAAACAGACAATTATATTTTATTGTAAAACCTGACAAGATCGTGAAATCGAAAGTGAAAGCATCCGAAGCCCGGCTTTTAACATGGCAAAAGAGGAACTCCCGTTCACAAAATTCAAATCACAAATAATACTACTGATGAAAAAGAACGGGTTGAATGTTAACTACTTTCGTTTCCATATAACTATAAACTACGATAAAAGTTCATCAGCATGCATTGATTAATAGCATGTTGTAGCGCAAAAAAAAAAAAACTGTGCTCCTGCAACCAACTGAGAAAGTTAATAGCAAAAGAGCGACCAGTGGGAATAATGAGTCTGGAGCCCTGAATTGCCCAGCTCCCTCTGTCAATGATCTAGTACCACCTCAGCACCTGCGTTCAAAATTCCCTGGTACATCGACGTATTTTTGAAAAGCCAAAATTAAGTTTGTCCAACTCTAAACCCAGTCCCCAAGTAAATTAGGTTATTAAATAAAAAACTAGCAAAACGAGTTGCGTGGTGTCCCCACCACTTTTCAAAGCAAAGTTACGCCACTGGTAATAGGGGTAATGTGTTTAGCACAGATCCCCAGACAGAGCGGATGTTTCTTATCTGTCATCCACCTGACTGCCTTCCAGTAAAAGATTTTCCCCTTTAGGCTCCATTACAGAGAGTGAAACAGCAGTGGGATAAGAGCTTCTGTGTTTGCTCATCCGTGTTTGAGGGGCCAGAGAATGGAGCTCGCCCCCTGCTTCATGACTGGAAGGGGGGGCGGGGGGGGGTTTGCTGTTCACTATTGCTGTGAACCTGGATTATCTCTTTGCTGGCCCTGTTGGATTACGTTCGTCGTTGATTGACCCTCGCCTGTTTTCTAGACTACTCTTGTGTCTTGCCCGCGATATACCTGTTTGCCAATGTTTGACCCTTTCCTTTTTTGTGACCATGTCTTTGAAAAAAGCTTGCATATGGATCTGCATGTCTCTCGTCTCGTTTGCCCCGTTACAGGCAGTACCCTTAAAAGGACGTCTTTGTAACTCATTCACTTCTAAAACATTCAAAGTAGTAACTTAAGGGTACATATCTATGGTATAAATATGACTTTTTAGAGGTAGAAAAGATATGAAATTATTCCTTTAAGGGTACTGCTCCAGCATCTTGCTGTGTACCACTAAACCCAGCTAACAAAGAATGCTAGCTAATGTACCCATTAAGTTATGAAAACATTATATCTGAATGTTCTCTGAATGATCGAAACGCCCAGCTAAAAATAAATAAATAAAAGTAAAGTTTGTTTTTTCTTAGTTTTACAAACAATAAGGGAACATTCCATTTGATCATTTTGTAAATATTATGGGAATTTTCCTTTGGTCTCTGAATGTACTGAAACAAGTATCAGCATTTAAAAATCCTTAGACGAATGTCCAACTAAAACATTTAGGAAAAATGAATAAATTATAAATGAATAATGTTTTGTACTGATGTTTTAAAAACATTAGTAATGACCATGTAATTGTCTATTAACATTACTGGAGAATTTTACACACATAATAATTATAAAATAAAAATTTACACACATCAAAAATTATTTCATATTTCATTTATGCTTCTTTTCCTCTAGGATTGGTGATATTCTGTATAGTAGGGTCCAAAAAGTGAAAATTGTTGATTTTTTAACTTAATGTTTTTCTAATTTAATGCATTTCTTAATTGCAAACTATTTAATCAGCAAAACAATAACCAAGAAATAGTGCCGAATCTGAAATATTTCTTATTTATTTCCTGTTCTTGCTATGGATTTTAAGAAATGAGTAAACATATTTTATGAGTTGGGGTTTTGTAGTCATTTGAACAATTTGATTAGTACCAAAAAAAAAAGCATGAAGGTCCAATGAAGGTCAATCCATGCACCTCACCTCTTAAGCAGATTTACAATATCTTACAAATTTGATTATACAAATTCATACAAATTTGCAACTAATTCACCGAAATGTAAAATAGTTATGAATTTACATGAGAGTGAAATGAGTTGTGTTGTACACAACATATTTAAGCTTTCATTTCCAGGTCTAAATCTGATTTTGAATCTCAGTGTGGTCTCAGACCCTGCTGTATGGGATGTCGGGATTATTTTTCACTTGAGCGAGATATTTAACTCCAGCTTTCTCTGATGGGACACACCCTGTATTAGTTGTACTCTGGATTGAAAAAAAAAGCATCAGTTAAATGATGACTTATTTACTACTTACCTGGCAGTGTCTGGCAGAAATTAAAGTATAATCCTTAAAGCAGCTTTCACTACACATCTTATTCTTGTCTCATGTGTCCAGCACCTGAGGTACAAAAAATAAAAACTGCAGCTCAGCTCCGCTATCACTTACTGACACTGCATTCTGATGCTTGCCCAAGGAAGCAAAAATGAGAGACTGACTTCTTTGCAGGCATAGAACCACAATAAACAAACACATAAACATCTACTGTAAGCAAAGTTGTAAGCTATACAGTAAACACCCTATAAATAGGTCACTGTGGATCTTGGATAGGCTGGTTGTAGGTTTCTTAAACCTGGAAATTGGAACCTTATACCTGGTAGTGAAAAGTGAAACGACTGTATGTGTATAAACATGTTTTTATCAAATTCCCACAACACATATTTCTGGGCGAAACATATTACAAATGAATAGAGCTCAAACCTGCTTCTTCCAGGTCATTATAAAACACTATCTGAAGTCATGTGAGTTTATGCTGCTTGGAAACAAAAGGAGGTGCTGCTTAGAGACTTCGGCAAAGCTGTTCATATTAACATATTTAAATTTTTTATTTTCCTGCCTGTTATCAGTAAAATATGGATGTGCACAATGAAGATGCACTTCTAACAGTCTACAATCCAATGTGAAAATATAGCTTTCACTCTTTTCAGATCAAATGGCTCAAATGTGAGATACAGATATGAATTTTAGTTTATTACATCACTGAAAACATTTATCAGACTACCCAGAATTCTGAAGCCCTGAGTGGTTCTCATCTGGTTTTTCTGCAGGCCCCAAATTTTACATTGAACATCAAGTTGCAAACAATTCAATGTTCCTGGAAGAACATTTATTTATAACTTTGAGAGAACCTTGCCAGAATGTTCTGAGAATGTTCCCTGTTAGCTGGGAATACAGTTCCAAAAATCATACAAAAGTAACAAAAATGTCCTTCAAATCAAACACTGAAATTAGATTGATACTGTGTAGGCCAAACATTATTCAAATAATTAACATAACAGAAGCTGTATATATAAAATATCTTTTGAATTTCAAGCTTTCATGCTATCAACAGTCAATGATTAACTGCACAAAATAATGTTTATAATATAGTGTGGGTCATATTTTATATTTTGCATAGATTTGTTCGTGGTTTTCAAAGACAAAGACGTCCTGCTACTTCTCAGTGCTGCATCCCCCTAATTTGACTAGCTTGAGTTTCTGTAAATGAATTTGCTCCAACAAACTGATATGGCTGTTTATTTTGCCATCATATCTACACAAATCTACACACATCTTTGGAAATTGTATTTGCATTTATCACTGCTGTCTTGCATAGCTGACAATACTGTGGTAGTATGTGGTACATATCACCACATTTAAGGTAGTTAGGACATTGTTAAAATAATCCATGTGACATCAGTGGATCAACCTTAATTTTATGAAGCTACGAGAATACTTTTTGTGTGCAAAGAATACAAAAATAATGACTTAATTCAATAATTTCTTCGCTTCCGTGTCAGTCCTCTTTTTAGTTTCTTCTCTGCGCACAGAAAGTATTCTTGTAGCTTCATAAAATTATGATTGAACGACTGATGTCACATGGACTATTTTAACAAAGTCCTTACTACCTTTCTGGGCTTTGAACATGTCAGTTGCGTTGCTGTTTATGCAGGGTCCGAAAGTTCTCGGATTTCATCAAAAATATCTTATTTCATGTTCCTAAGATCAATGAAAGTCTTACGGGTTTGGAACGACGTGAGGGTGAGCAATTAATGACAGAATTTTTGGGTGAACTATCCCTTTAAATTTAAACGTGACAAGTGGGTTTATTTAGTTAATTTAAGCCAAATTTGTTAAAAGGTTATTCTCTCTAGTTGCCATTTATGTTCATAAACAAACAAGGCAGCAACCTGGAGGGGCTAAAAAACTAGCTTGAAGTGCTAACGTTAGTCTTAACATTAGTGCTCAAAACCTGTCCTGCTGTACAAATGCTCCTATGAAGAGCTGCTGTCAAAACTCCCGTTTCTCAGTGCTTATAGCCTCAGGGCCTGTGAGCTCATTTCTTCACCCATGTTCAGACTGATCCATTGGCAGCTGGTCCCACCACTCAACACCAGCCCTTCCAGACTTCTAGGGTGAGGCTGAGGTGGATGGAGATGGTGGGAAATGAATTTGAGCATGTTATCCATTGTCATATTTGTATTCATGGCTCCTTGACATGATATATATTATGTAAATGTTATTTCAGTTCATGATAGGAAGATCAAATAAAAGAGAAGACACTAAATGAGTGATGAGGTTTGCTCATGAGACCTCTTTAAGCTTTAGCCAACTCTTATTTTAAAAAAAAATCCTAACCATCTGAACTGTTTTTGTGATGTTTTTGAAAAGAGTTTATGCAGTTATTCTTTAGTAGCGAATTAACAAATAGGCAAAGTTAAGGCTGTTAAGAAAAGAAAAGTGCGTGGCGTTTCACTCGTTTGCGAGTGTTCAGAGGCAAAGTAAATCTTGTAAGCATAATCTCTAGATATCAAAGCATGACACTGGAATGAAATCCTTCATTTATCCCCCTGTCATAGATATTAATGGTGGCCCAGGTGTTTCTCAGGGCTTCATTCATTTCTAGCCAATGCAAAAACAAATACAGATGAGAAAGACGAATCATAAATTATTGTACATTTTCCAAACCTTATATAGCAGCAGAGAGAAAAACAACATTAACATGTAAAAAGATCTCACACATCCAGCTAGTCCTGTTTTAGGCAAATGGCTTTGCTTCCAATCCGCCGTTTTGAGATGCAGGGCAATGGAATGGGAAAAAAAGGTGGGGGAAAAAACATGCATAGATCTAAAGACATGGTTTTTATAAAATCCAGACTTATTTTAATTTGAGCACCACAACTTGAAGAACACTGTGTCATGTGCAAGACCTGAGCACAGCGGTCAAACGCATTTGTCAAGTGCACATTTGTATAGAAAAACAATGGAAAAGCAGTGCGGTGGAATGCAAATATACTTTCTGTGAGAACAGACCTTTATGGTTTCTTTTTCCACTGTGACACTATGAAATCAGGAGTGTTTTTATACATAGATTGTTCAGTGATTTATAGTGCTATGAATGAGTTTAACAGGTGATCTAGTGTAATGTTCCTCAATGACAATAAAAGAAAAATGAATAAACATACTGTACTATAGAGAAAAACCATCTTCATGTCACTACAGATGTTTGGCCCAGTGTTGGAAGCACTTAAAATGGCAAATTAGGCAATAATCTATTTATCCTCTGGCAATGAAAATAGTTCCAAACAAAGCCACAGCAGAATTACCCAGTAAGTTTCTCCGGTAACACTTTATTTCGATAGTCCACTTTAGACATTCTATTAACAGTAAGTAACTTTGCAACTACATGTCAACTAGCAGTTAGTAGAGTATTAGTAGACTGTCTGCTTAATATCTTCTAACACTTTCTTTGTCAACTTATTCTACTAACCCTAAACCTACCCTAACAGTCTACTCTGAGAGTTAGTAGACATGTAGTTGCAAATTAATGAGAATTAGTTGACATGTAGTTGACATGTAGTTACAAAGTTACTTATAGTTAATAGAATGTCTAAAGTGGACTATCGAAATAAAGTGTAACCGTTTCTCCAAGCAACACTTTTTCTCCAAGCAACACACAGTGCTGTTTTGTTGCTGAATGAATAAGTGACTGAATTTGGAATGGCATACTAGCATACTGCATCGTTCATTAAATGGCATAAAGAGTGGTATGTGCATTTATCAGGAAGTGTTTTCGAGTGAATAGTGAATAATTCAATGACTCACTTGTTTTTTTTTAAAACTAATCGGTTAAGGAATTTACTCATTATTGCAACCCACTTAACAATGTAACCTGCTGTAAAAATCCACGTCACCCTTCTGGAACCCGCAAACACAGAAAGGCGAACTGATACAAACAATGGAAAGTCCCAGTGCTTTTGGACTGTTGTGTGTGAGCTAGCTGGTTATATCAAAACTTTTGGAACGCCTCTCGGCTCGCTAGGCCATTCAAATTGTGAGGACTGAATGAACTGTTGTATACTTTAGTTTTTAATTGTCTCTTATTTAGTAAAACCTTATTTTTGTGCTTATTCTAAATATAAGCACCATTTAATGATGAAAACATTGAAAACATTTGAGCAATTTGCAAGTAAAATTCCATTATTAAAATACAGTGACACACAGATAGGCAAATCTGGCAGGAACTGAAAAACAAGGTGAAACATGACAAAATTAGCCCTTAGATCTCTTGTACACAACTTGCTTTTGCTCCAAACGTAGCCTTATTTTTGAAGTTTTATGTTTGGAGTTATAGAGTTTAAGTTGTAGAATATGTAAAGGATCATGTTTGATTATAGCTAAATAAACACTGACAGGGTGATCCGGTCAGGGTGATCTATCATCTGAAGTGTTTTACTTTATGATAATGACCGCACCCGCTTATTACACAGCTGCTTAATAAACAAACAAAAGGACATTTAATATTGATTTGAGTTGAAATTATTTCATAAGAAGGAGAGGACCGACATGAAACTATAAACACATGAGACATATGTCATATGTATATACTGTATATAGTATATATATATATATATATATATAACCTTGGAGCACAAACCCAGTCATAAGTTGCACAGGTATATTTGTAGCAATAGCCAACAATACATCGTATGGGTCAAAATTATAAATTTTTCTTTTATGCCAAAAATCTTTAGGATATTAAGTAAAGATCATGTTCCATGAAGATATTTTGTAAATTTCCTACCGTAAATATATCAAAACTTATTTTTTGATTAGTAATATGCATTGCTAAGAACTTCATTTGGACAACTTTAAAGGCGATTTTCTCAATATTTTGATGGCACCCTCAGATTCCAGATATTTAAATAGCTGTAGCTCGGCCAAACATTGTCCTATCCTAACAAACCATACATCAATGGAAAGCTTATTTATCCGACTTTAAGATTATTTATTTAAAAAAAATTGACCTTTATGACTGGTTTTGTGGTCCAGGGTCACACGCACGCACACACACACACACACACACAGTCTGGTCAGCTATCCTTGTGGGGACTCTCCATAGGCGTAATGGTTTTTCTACTGTACAGACCGTATATTCTATTGTCCTACACCAACCCTACCCCTAAACCTACCCCTCACAGGAAACTTTCTGCATTTTTTTTTTCTCAAAAAAACTCATTCTGTATGATTTATAAGCTTGTTTCCTCATGGGGACCTCAAAAATGTCCCCACAAGGTCAAAATTTACTGGTATTACTATACTTGTGGGGACATTTGGTCCCCATAACGTGATGAATACCAGGTGCACTCAC
>NW_015654063.1:1569369-1585787 GCF_001515625.1 Sinocyclocheilus rhinocerous
ACACACACACACACACACACACACACACACACAGAGACAGACAGAGAGAGAGAGAGAGAGACAGAGACAGACAGACAGACAGACAGACAGTGTGTTGACATGCTCAGATCATCCAAACTAGAAAGGTCATGCAAAAAGTTTGTGTGTGTGGAAGCACAGCTGTGTTGTGTGTGGATGTGTGTTTTTGAGCATGTGATGATGAACTCAACAGCACATGAAAAGGAAATGAGAGGAGGATGGCAGATGGGAAATTAAAAGGATTACTTCTGGTATCACTCTACAAAATATTTAATGGACCTAAGCTAACATGAAAAAAAATATAAAACAATATATTTACCTCTATGTCGTAATGTATGTAAACTAAATCCTTTAGTATATAAATGTCGAATCTCATTTTCCACCCCTATTTTCTTATATGCACATACTGAAAAATATAAGCACTATATGGAAACATGTTATTTAATATATTGCATTATATTTCCAGTATAACCCCATACATTGTTTCGTAAGGGATGTTAGTTAATCCATTAACTAATGAAACTTTTTTTTTGTAAACTGCTACCCATTTACTCATATAGGCTACAGTATTCATATACTGTCATATTACTTCATGTTGTTCCATTGTTAGATATACATAGACACAGAAGATGAGGGTAAACCCACATGCGGGATTTATTGTGAGGATGGGGATACTGAGGTGAGTAATACAGGTAGGTATGCAGACACACAACATCTCATAAATGCTCAAAGAGGATGAACAGCTAATATCACAGATGATACAGGGGCACAGGTGAGCGATCACAAACACTACTGCAGGGATACACTTTGGGGAATACAGGAAAGCACAGATAATATCACAGGGAATTGCTGGAGAAACAGGATATAGACTCTACATATATAGAGTTTAATTGCCAGTCCTGATGAGCGGATGACAAGGTGCAGTTGTGTGTGATTAATCTGTAACCAAGGAACCCTCAAACACAGGAAAGGACCAATCATAACGCATGTTCATCAAATGCGTCCATTTAAGGTATCTAACTATGTCCCCCAAAGATGCATTTCTAAGTATTTAATGCAAATCGTCTTCTTAGAAACTAGGTTGTAGGGTCTCTAAACCAGCACTTCTTGTTTCAAACTCGTCTTCTTTGACCCATGGACTGCTTTTAGTACATCAAAACAACTCAAGCATACTGTGGAGGCATTTAGATAAGAAAAGAACACGCTTTGGTAGAGTAAAGGAAATAAAGCTAAAAATAATAATATTTCAGATAAAAAATAAAACTGCCTCCACATTTACTCATTGACATTAATCAACACACATATACATCAAACATGGTAAACAGAAGCTCAAACATTCAAACATAAGAGCTTGACATGCGTGCACAAGCTTCGATCGTTCTTGTGTGTCAAGCAAGCACATTTGAGCTTCTGTTTTCCATATTTGTGACCTTGTCTGTGAAATCCAGGCTAAAGTCTTAAAATCTAATTATGAGATAACAAGCATCAAAGTTTGATTTCAACCATTAATTTCACTATGATTTCAATCTTTGACATGGCCTTACTCAGTCAATATTAAAGATATAAAGGTTATATTTTCACAGAATGTTTTACATATTTATGAAGGATGATTTTATGTAAAAAACAGTAAATCACAAAAAAATAACTTTAGCTGAGTTTTCACAGGCAGGGTCACATTTTATGTGTGTAGCGTCTGGACCAATCAGACACACCATTTTTCATTTGATTTAACAAATCAATTATTCATTAGATTAACAAACGTTCACAGACCCCTCACCCAATAAACATACTGGGTGCCAAGTTGTCTGTGAACAAGGCCCAGGACCCTGGTTACCATGGCAACCCTGACACCAGATACATTTACGCCCTATGTATGTGCAAATTAAATTTTCATAGTTCAAAAGACTTGGATCAAACCGTATGAATTGGGTGAACTATCCCTTTAATAGCTGTGACCAGATCATTGAATCAGTGAATTGAACTTGAAAATCAATAAAAGAATAATTCAGATTGGTTTTGTGAACTATATCAACTGATACACTGAAAAGTAATCAATGATTATAAATGAATGATACATTATTTGATTTTTTTTTTCAATAGAATAGTTAATTTACAATAATAACAATCACGAGAGTGACAGAACTGTGATTGTTATGTGAATAAAGTCAAATGAAATGATGATGAAATGTGTGTGTGTATATACTGGGGTGATTTCTTTGAGATATTCCCTGATGCAGCAGAAAAAGTGCTGCAGCTGCACTGTCTGCTTTTCCCTTCCTGAGAGCCGGAGACAGCAGGGCATGACCCAGAGAATGAGGGACAGGAAGACAATAGAAATAGAGAGGCAGGCAGACAAAACAATTAAAGTATCATGAACGCGAAAAGAATGCTGAAAAACCTAAGAAAAAAAAGTGCCAAAACAGTTTTAGGGAGTAGTAAGTGTCAACCCACAGAAGTGAGATGCAGAAATATATAGTTCAGTCATGAAACTCTAGATGGCGCAGGCTGACGGGTTGTTAATGTAACTGATGATATTCAGAGAGTTAAATGACTTGGCACAAGCTGATTGGTTCATGCTGCATATGCAGCCAATGAGCTTACTGCCTTGCATTTATATGGCTGGCTAGCATTCACTAGAGATTCCTTGCAGCGCGCTTTCAGAGTTCTCTGAAACCCTCCACCTTCCCCAGCTCCACCTGTATTGATCTGCTACGGGTTATTTTATATGCTATTTGTGCAGCAGCAGTATGTCTTAAATACTCACGGCACCGTATCGCCGTATGCATTGGCAGTAGCAAGTTCCTGTACTTGCTTGCAGCAGCAGCAATAATCTACAACTATAGCAATAACCAACAGCAGCAGCAATTCAGCAGCAGCGTAGCAGATCTATTCCACCAAGACCAAATACATTAACATTGTCATAACCATTACCATGCTAAAATCTTCAGAGGGTTGTCATGATTGAACTTATGATCATTGAGATGTGTGCAAAAACCTGTTGTAGTACAGAGTGCAAGAACTGCTGATTAGAAGAAGCCAGAAAATATGTTTGTTTCTGTGAATTGTGGGGACTTTCCATAAACTTCTATTACTTTTATACTGACCAAACTATATTTTTATCCCCTAACCCTAAACCTACCCCTTACAGAAAACCTGTTTGCATTGTTACACTTTCAGATAAAAATTTACTATTTTTAATATTTTTTTCCCCTTCAAATGTCAAAAATTTCAGGTTTTACTATCCTTGTGGGGACATTTGGTCCCCACAATGTAGCATAAACAAGCACACACACACACACACACACACACACACACACACGTGCATTTTTAGATCGGTCTAATCAAAAATTATTATTATTTGTTTCCTGTTTAAACATATTTTGTTCTTCTAAAAGCAAATACTGTAACACTCCTCATAGATTTTTTAAATAATATTTTTGAGAGTTGATATGCAAAACAAATACAAACAAATTCTGATTACTGCCTGCAGAAATATATTTATTAAAATGTATTTTTAATATTTTTCTGCCCCTCTCTCTGTCCCTTTTAGTTTTGCATTTATCTTAAAATTCTACTTTGATATTACAGCTAATTTAGTTTATCTTTATGATGAAATTAAATAGTAAAAATCCAAAACATAATTTATTGACATTAATTAATATTTTAGCCTCTGTCTAAAGAAAATATATTAGTATATGATCTTTATATATATATTTTTTGGATTAAATAAAAAAATGATTAGGTTTTAGAATAATTAGGAAATATATGAGAATAAATTTAAATCAAAATTTACATTTTGAAACAAAACAAAAATATAATTTGAGAAAAACTTGAGAAAAATTTGGCTGAAACAATTTAGATTTGTATTTATTTTTTTAGTAAGTCCAAATCATCTTTTTTCCCAATTGCAGTTAGTTTACGCAAATATGAAAATTCTGTCATTATTCTACTATTCATTTACACTCTCATTTAATTCCAAATCTGTATGTCTTTTAAACTTACAAAAAAAAAAAAAAAAAAAAAAAAAAAAAAAAAATATAGGTGGCTACTGCTGATGAAAATCTTTTGGTCATCCAAGGAGGGAGTCATTCTAACATGCTTTCAAGTCTTCACTATAATGTGCTGTCTAAAAAATGCTGAAAGTTGTATTTGAGAGAGATTGAAGGAAATGCATAGGCCTAAACAAAGAACGATGGGAAACATGAAATATTGCAACTGATAGAAAGATTGATAGAGTCTGTCAATCCAAAATGAAAGCCATAAATTGGGGCACCACTCGGCCTTTGAATGGCTCGCACTGATTTATAGGTATTTATAATGGAGAATGCAAGAGGATTATTCTATATTTCTCTCTTTCTCCAGGGAGGGTTTATCTGATGCCCTGATTCTGTTGTCTAACAGGATACAGAATATCTCTGAATATGCATGTTTATGTGTAGATGTTGTACTGTATATGGATAAGCGTGGGATCATAGGATATTCTGTGCACTCCCTGAGGAGTTTACAACCCTCTCAAGCTTTTGTAACCTTACACTAACACATACTAACACTACTAAACGACCTAATGTGGGTTAATAAAGTCGAATTGTATTGTGCTCTATTGTGGTGTCGGTGCCCCTGGAACTGATTTTCATGTTTTTTGTTTTGTTTTGTTTTCAAACCTAAATTAAATCAGTCAACTTTAATAATAATAATAATAATAATAATTTATTACTATACATACTGTATTGCTCTAGTTACTGTAAATATTGCTCCAAGATTTCCTCTCCACAAGGAGGAAGGAAGAGGAAGATAGTGAAAGGCAGTTCCTCCAGCAGGATCTGGATTTCCTTCACTGAAATGTGATATGAAGATCTTGAAAACTGGCTTCAGTGTGACCAATAGTGAAAGTCAGAAAATTCATCAGAATAAAACCTGTGGGTTTAATCACTTCTTTCTCCTGCAGCTTAACGGAGAGAGGAAATCCCATGATTCAATCTCATATACTGTATGCACATTTAAAAACCCCATCAAAGAGGGTGGGAAAAAAAGAGCAGGATGGAAGTATAAAAACAAACAGAATGAGATTCTTGGGTAGACACTGAGACATCATGAAAAGACTCTTGTTTTTATGTGGATCATGAAGACCATGTTGAAATGGGAAACTGGTGATTTCTCTGTAATCATGAGATAGACGCCCTCTCATTAGTACCTGAGAAAGCCCAGACTAACAGACTTTGGTTACAACCAAGAGAGAAACACAAAATGAGAGAGAAAGAGAGAACAGATTAATAGTGCGACTTAGATAAGTGAGCCAAAATTGATTCTGATACTTTAGTCAAACTTAAAAATGCCTCAACATCTAGATCTTTTTACAGAATGAACCACTTTTCTGAGCAAATTTGAGTTGTGTAGTGCTATGAGTCTGACTCAGAGGGAGTATTAGAGAAATCACTCAACATCTGGAGGAGGGAGAGAGACCGAGGGACGGCCAAAGGTCAAGGCATAAAGCTGAAAGTGAGATGAGTGCTTGACGTAGGCCTAACTCATCACTAAGAGATGAACCATATTCAGCAGGCAGATTGGGACACTGTAATCTCTCACATATATGTCAGCAAATGACTTCCTAGCAAATATCCATCTGTGTAATCATTCAGTGTCTCATGCTTCACAAGAAACTTATCTACAGTTAATTCAAACTCAATGAACTTCATTTTAACTCTGCTCTGGCACTTCCTCGTCTGTTCTTTTCATTCACTCTGACTTTGAAGTCCAGAGGACCTTGGGTCATTTGCCCGCTAAAAGTTTCTCTATCTCACAACACAGATTTTAAAGTAGGTGTGATAATCCTCATAAATTGACCTCTTCTTTCATCCAAATAGATGTAGAGATCAGTCAGAACTTCAGGATAGAATACACTTTCCATTGAAAATTCACTTAAAGCAGCACTATGTAACTTTTTATCTGTTCAAAATTTGCAAAATGTATATAATGAGCGAGTACATCATGAATTCATCTTCCAAACCGCGTTTTTGTCTTATTTCGAATCACTACGGTACACTTATAATAAGTATTTATATTTGGACTATTGTAGCCTGGTCGGGTCGTCACCGCTGCGGAGTAACACATACCCGCGTGAATCGCCATAGACATAAACTTAGAGAAGTAGCTCCGGTTGGAACGTTCTTCCGCGGGATGTGTGCAGTTCTGTTTATTAACCGCTAGAGCGCCAAAAGTTACATAGTGCTGCTTTAACCCATCTGGTTTAATGTTATTCCTGTACAATGTGTATTTTACTGGATGAAGTCAGATTACGGATGTAGAATATGGTCATGCAGAATATGTGCTTTATAAGTACTAATAAACAGCCAATATGTTAATAATAGGCATGCTAATAAGCAACTAGTTAATAATGAGAATTGGTCCCTAAAGTGTTACCGAAGTTTGTCTTTACTTTTATTCAAAAAGAATGCATTAAATTGGTCAAAAGAAAGTAAATCTTACACAATTTTCTACTCAACAGAGAATCCTAAACACACACACACACACACACACACACACACACACACACAACTGTATCATGGTTTCCCCCAAAATATTGAGCAGCACAACTGTTTTTAACATTGATAATAATAAGAAATGTTTCTTGATTCTTGAGAAGCAAATCACCATATGGTTTCTGAAAGATCAGACACTAAAGACTGGAGTAATCACAGGAGCATCACAGGAATAAATTACATTTTAAAATATATTACAATGGAACTTATTTAAAATTATAATAATAATTTACAATGTTACTTTTTTCTATATTTTTGAACAAACGAATTCTGCCTTAAGAGACTTTTAAGAAAAACATTTAAAAAATGCCTGATTGTTCTTCATTGTTAATGATAAATATTCTCCATTCACTGTAATTGCCTAACAAACAAATAAAAAACTCAAGATTGATTCCGCAAATGAAAGAAAGTCATGCGGGTTTTGAATGACATGAGGGTAAATAATGATAGAATTAAATTTTTGGGTGCACTAATCCTTTAAGTAAGATGAGAAATGGTTTTAATCCTAACACAGAGAGGACATTAGTCTTGTAAAATTAGTCCCATGCTAGGCAATGATCTGATGCAGCGTTCAGGCCATTTCCCTTTACAACAGAAAAGGATACATAAAGGAACACTTAGATAATAGAGGGCACTTAGATTAATTTCGGGTATTCACTTCATTTAGTGATTATTTTTTTGAAGGTAACACGTTACAACAAGGTTTAATTCATTAATGTGTTAGGTATTATGAAATAGCAATATACAATATTTTTACAGGATGTGTAAATCTAGGTTAATGTTAATTACTGCATGTTAATAAATTTTTAGCTTGTCAAAATAACGTTAGTTAATGAACTGACAATCACAATAGAAATGTTATACTACAATACTGCCACAATTAACTTTAACGAACTTAGAGAACAATAGTAATTTAAATGTTTATTTGCTTATTGTTGTTTATGATACCTAATGCATGTATGCAGCCAAACCAAATGGAAATATGATGTCAAACATCACAAATGAGTCTGTAAAATGCAAATTCCAAATGAACAGGCAAACAAAGAAGGAAAATTAACTATTGTAGTGCAGTTTTCTACCCAGTCTCTTATACTCAGTCAATGTCTTTTCCCAGACTGCCCAACAGCTAGTATAAACCTCCCCTGACCTCTTAAACCCCTTGTAGCATCTTAAAGAATTTACAAGACCATTTGGCTTCTAATTACCACAAACAAGCAGATCGAAGTATTTCGCCCTCTCTGTCATGGGGAAGAGAGTTCTTTCACCCTGCATTGATGAAGTTCTGAAACGTCAGCCCGGGGGAATGCTTTATTTTTGTGATGTGTAAAGCAATAGTAGACCCTCTCTCTCTCCTTTTTTTCACTCTGTGTGTGGTGAAGCCGTTTGTCAGTGGTGTGATGGTATCTTTGCCTCAACATGTCTCCTGTCACACTCTGTAGAGGCTGTAAATCATACGGCATACCAGCGCCAAAATAAACACACCTCCACGTTGCATATTTCAGACCAAAAGAAAAAAAAAAAAGAATCATATCACGATTACATATTTGTTATGATCTTATTTGTTAACCTGTTTTCAAGCGCTGATCAAATGTGAAGGCCTGCCTAGAATAAAGCAAGGTGTTCTGCCCTTACAGTCACTGTAAACACAACCTTAAATGGCTTATTGGTTTCATAAAAAAGTAATATGATAAATGAATAAAAAGTACAAATAAACAGTAAACAGTAAGATAATAATAATTAGAATAAACTGTTCTTTCACCAAGTAGTACTTCAGTGTTGTTGATATATTAAATATTATACATTTCATTGCCTTTTTAAAAACAGTTATAAGACGTAAATATTAATAAGCACAGTTTTAATTATTCTGTTATAACCAATGGAAAAATGTATGTGATACTGTATGTGAATAGAATAGAATCCATCTATTCATTAGCAGATACTGTTCCTTTGATAGAATAGAATAGAATAGAATGGATCCCTCTCAGTTCATCAGATTGCATTCAATGAACTGAACAGAATACAACAGTCCTATGTTATAATAATAGAATAGAATTAATCCATCTGTTCATTCTCAAAAACTGTTCCTTCAGTAGAATAGAATAGAACCTTCTCAATTCATCAGATGGCGTTCAATGAATTGCACAGAATATAACAGAGCCCTATGTTATAACAATAGAACAGAATAGAATTAATCTATCTGTTCATTATCAGATACTACTTCTGCAGTAGAATAGAATAGAATAGAATAGATCCTTCTCAATTCATCAGATGGTGTTCAATGAACTGAACAGAATATAACAGAGAATCCCATGTTAATAGAATAGAATAGTTCTGTTTTCATCAGATGCTGTTCTTTGAATAGAGAAGAACAGAATATAATAAAATATAATATAATAAAAAGTAGGTCCTGTTTTCAACAGATTTTCTTTCACAAATAGAACAGAACATCAACTCTACCTTAGAATAGAACAGAAAAGAACAGGCTTGTTCTGTTCTATTCCATGAATAGAATCTATACTATTACATGAATAGAACAGAATAGAATAGAATAGAACATCTTTAATGTTAAAATATTTTCTGCTATTGCAGCATAATTTGAAGAGAAATTTTACAAGCATTACATCTGTTGAAATCTGCTAAACATCCCTAAGAGCCAGACATATACCGGCACAACCAATGACACATTAAAATTTGTGCAAATGTATAGGTTGTATTTGGACAGATTTAGAATGTGAAATAAGCAGATTTGTGTAGAATTATAACATTAATAATCAGAGATGAAGGTTAAAGCTGACACTGATGCCCTGAACCATGAAATGGACATTTGAGCTATGTGTACACCGCTATGGAGGTGTCTTTAAGGAGCGTCCATGTGGGCCAGGCTTAATTTAGCTCTCACAGAAGAGGATTCTGACACAGATTGTGTGTGACAGCTGTTTCCTCCCACACATACACAAACATGCTTTCAGACTTTCTCTTTTCCTCCCGCTCATATGCACAGACACACAACCCTGTTCAGAGATAAAAACCTTCCTCTGGAAAATAAAATTACTGTTTGAAAAATAGGAATAAATAAATGCGGAATGGGTAAAATGGGTGAAAGGTCAAAGGTGGTGAACCATTGCTGAGACACGGATGAGAAACCCAGATGCTGATAATTAGCATGTGACATTAAAGCAATTAAACTCATTCACTCCATAAAAAATGGATTATGTCAAAACTGTGCAGTATTGTGTTTATCATTTTCGCACTTAGCATATACAAAGCATATTCACATCAAAAAAAAAAATCCGCCAGACAATCAATGTGTTGCTGTATAAATTTGTAAATATGAAAATAAAACCTCAGAGCTGAAAGAGGCCTGAGAGACTGTATCTTTCTTTAGCCCTCTCACATTCAAACAATATTGCCTTCCCAAGAGTCCCAAAAGCTCATCAGAAACACTTTATCGCTTTCATCGCTTCATAGTCTCCACAGCGGATGCTTCCCCACACACCAGTCCTAGACTCCTGCAGTATATAAATAAATCAGCCAATGAATTAGAAAACTCTCTGACAACTCCAATTGTGTGCTGACAGTGCTGTGGGACACCTGAGCATCTGTTTCAATTCACACCTCAGCACTGTCAAGAAGCTCTTCAGGGGCCGTGAGGAAGTCAAACCTTTTGTGGTGTTGTGGGAGGTCTTGACTTAATGCTTGTTTTCTTTGGGTGAGTTGTAGCAAAGGGAGTGTGATGGTGGGCTAAAACAGCTGTTCTTAAAGCATGTTTAGCTAACAGAAGGCTACCTGCTGCCATCAGAGCAAGTGCACTTACTGCATTCACGCACTCCTCGAATGCTCTCGTTTCCCGAGTTGTGCTTTTAAGTCGGAATGTGAAAACAACATGGACACTCTCGTTACTACAAAGATTTATTGAATTTGTATTATTAGAGCTTTCTGACTTGAGTTCACGTGCATTTTCTTACATAGGTACCGGTGCCATATTGGTACCAGGGTTCGGTACCCAACCCATGTTGACATACAGTAAAGTAAAGTGCTACAGTTTTTTTTTCTTTTTTTTTTTTCGCCAGGACCCATTTTAGGTAGCTTCTATACGGTCTATACAGTCTATACTGGCTAAACTGTGGATCATTGATCATTGCTTTGGCACAAAATGCATTCAGTGACTACATCTTTAAAATGGCATTATTCCTTTTTCACTTAAACACAATTATATGTAATTTAATTGTTAAAATTAAAGGGATAGTTTAATTCACCTAAAAATGTAAATTCTGTCATCATGTACTCACCCTCAAGGTGTTTCAAGCATGTGATGAACATAAAAGAAGATACTTTGAAGAATGTTGGTAACCAAACAGTTTCTGGTCCCCATTGACTTCCATAGTAATTTTTTTCCTATACTATGGAATTCAGTGTGGACCAGTAACTGCTTATGTTACAGTTTTTTCCCCCCAACTGCTTACACACAAAATCTTTACTTGTCACACAATTTCTGAAACCTGACACTCAAGCACCAGAAGCACACACCAAATCTGCAAAACCATACAATAATTCTCGGCCTTTGACTCAGTTTTCAATTTCATAACACTTTTTGCAAAACACAACACACAATGCTCTATGTAAAACACAAAAATCTAACAGGAATTAATATTATGGCAAGGGTGTTTGCAAATGTTTGCTTTTGAGATGTGTTTGTGATATTTTGAATGCAGTGCTTCATTTTGCAAGAGATGTGAGGCATTTTGCATTTTGTGTGTGCAATTCTTGGATTTGTGTGTAACGTTTTGAAAAAAAAGAGGCAAAGTTTTGAAAATGTGTGTAAGCAGTTAAAAAAAAACCTGTAAGTTCAATAATACAAAACTGAATAAGACAGAAATCTGCTACTTTGTTGTTAGTGTTTTGTAAGGTCACTATATTACGAGTGACAGCGACAACCTTTGCCAGAGTTATGGAAAAATTACTTAATTTGAGACATGAATGAAGTGTTTTGGTTGTGTTATTGCATTCTGGATGTGAACTTTACATCTATGCCAAGCTGAAGGTTAGAAAAGAGCACTACATGAAGGGTTTTGAAAAACTGACATAACTATTGAGAAATAAGTTCTATAGCTATTGTAAAAAAAAACTTAACGTAGATAGCATACAGACAAGTCTGATGAAAAAAAGAAGAAGCTCATATTGAAATCTCTGATTTTTCATTGCAGACTTTATGTGTTTAGATCTTCTCTGAAAATCCAAATAATCTAAATGCAATAAAGTCTCCATTTGATCAGTTTAATATTGTTGCTCATAACAAACAATTCCTGTAATAGTTATCAAAAAGATCCATCAATATGCAAAATACACCATGTTTGTTTAAATAGATTTTTTACTTGTGACTAAACATACTGACACAAAGAAAAGGAACTGCAAATGATGTAAGTAAGGTTTTGATATATTTATATGTTATGAAAATAACACCACAGGCTGAATGGAAGTATAATCTGTTGGGAACTAAGCCACTGGGACTGCTGTGTGGTGACAGCTTTCGCAGGATGTGATTTAGCCAAGACTCCCATGTTCTCTGTTCCATATGTCGCTTCAGTCAGACTTTCCATCTTAATAATGAAACACCCAGCCCCTGGCCTCAGTCTAACACCATAGCTCTCTCTCTGTTGTTTTTTTCTGTCTCTCTTAGTAAAATAGCAACTTTGCATTGTAAATAAATAAATAGTTTCAAATTATTATTATTGTTATTAATAATAATAATAAACATCTCGGATTTAAAAAAAAAAAACTGCTGTCTGTGGGTCTTTACAGCTTTTTTCAACTGCTTACACACAAAACTTGTCACACAATTTCTAAAACCTGACACTCAAACAGCAGAACCACACACCAAATCTGCAAAGCCACACGAATTCTCGGTCTTTGACTCAGTTTTCAATTTCATAAAACACTGTATGGAGGACCAAACCTGCAGAAATTAAAAATAAATAAATAAGCAAATAAATAAATAAATGTGTGTATAAATACACGTATTCTTGTTTAAATACATATAGAAATAATTAAACGTGATTAAAGTAGGCAAATAAATAATTTATTTGACTACTTTCATCACACGTTTAATTATTTATATATGTATTTAAACAAGAATACGTGTATTTATACACACATTTATTTATTTATTTGCTTATTTATTTATTTATATGTGTATTTATTTATTTATTGTTTTTGCAGGTTTCGTCCTCCATAACAATGCTCTATGTAACACACAAAAAACTAACATGAATTAATATTATGGCAAAGGTGTTTGCAAATGTTTGCTTTTGAGATGTGTTAGTAATATTCTGAATGCAGTGCTTCATTTTGCAAGAGATGTGTGTAAGCAGTTGAAAAAAACGGTAATAATTTTTGAGGTGGTAACGCCCTCTAGCGGTCGGGTTATCAACCAGTTGATGATGACATTACTGTGCGCCGGAAAACCTTTTTGTCCCATGTCATGACGTCAGCAGCTTGACAGCTCAGTCGGACACTTGTTCTGTTCAATATTTGATTCTCTATAATTAACAGAGCATTTCTGAATGCAGTGCTTCATTTTGCAAGAGATGTGCATAAAGCAGTTGAAAAAAACGGTAATAACTTTTGAGGTGGTAACGCCCTCTAGCGGTCGGGTTATCAACCAGTTGATGATGACATTACTGTGCGCCGGAAAACCTTTTTGTCCCATGTCATGACGTCAGCAGCTTGACAGCTCAGTCGGACACTTGTTCTGTTCAATATTTGATTCTCTATAATTAACAGAGCATTTTTAACATAATGAGCTGAGGGTGCGTTTGTCATTTTCTGTATATAAACTCCATACTACATGCTACACCATGTCTTTCTTCGTAGATTCAGTGATTATGTTCACTTCTCAGGTATGCATTATCTCTCTTTCATTAAAAAATGCATATTAGCATCAACAACGCGAACACAAATACTTGTTACACAAAAACATGTTACCAAGGTTAAATGCTTTAAATGATAAAAAACTATTAAATAACTTAAAAGGTGCCTGTCTGACTGTGTCTTTGTCTATAACAGATGCCTAATAATAATAACAGATTTTTTTCCTCTTTAAAGCCTTTTAACTTTTGACAAAAGACTACAATATTATTTAAAATAGTTAAATGTTAATAGTTAATATAGTTGTTTTAGTAGTTTTGAAGGTCTTTGGTTTATGTGTTGGTTGTGTATATTGCAACATATTTATGTGTTTCACATAGAAATGCTCGGAGGATGTGTTAAAACACTCCAGCTAACATGATTTTGTGTCCACAGGTGCTGTTTTTTGGGTTTGGGTGGCTGTTTTTCATGAGGCAGTTGTTTAAAGATTATGAGGTATTGTGTGTAAGAGTGTAGATTTAGACCAGTAGTGTTGACTCTGGGCTTTCAGTATTTATAATACAGATCTGTCTCAATTCCTCCTCAGGTTCGACAGTATGTTGTGCAGGTGGTCTTTTCCATCACATTTGCCTTTTCTTGCACTATGTTTGAGCTCATTATCTTTGAGATCCTCGGTGTATTAAGCAGCACGTAAGTATTCATGACTAAAAAAATCAATGGTGATAAATGTAGATCAGATGCTCACATGCTGTTTGTTTTTTAAACAGGTCCAGATATTTCCACTGGAAGCTGAATTTGTATGTAATATTACTGGTTCTGATATTTGTGGTGCCTTTCTACATTGGCTACTTTGTGGTCAGTAATATACGATTACGTAAGTAGATTTTGTTCTCTCTTTATATTTTTGTAGCCTTTCCATTTGCTTGTTTAAAGGAATAGTTCACCCAAAATGGAAATTTGCAAAATTTTGTTCCTACACTTTTTTTTTTTAATAACTTGCTCACCAATGGATCCTCTGCAGTGAATAAGTGCTGTCAGAATGAGTACATTTTCAGCAATTTTTTCTTTTTTTTGGGTGAATTATTTATTTATATTTGCACAAAATTTGCTTATGCCTCCTACCTTTTTTTCTGCTATTTTACAGTGCAGAGACAAAGGTTGCTTTTTTCATGTGTGGTCTGGTTCACATTCATGTATTTCTTCTGGAAACTGGGCGATCCTTTCCCTATACTTAGTCCAAAACATGGTAGGCACTGTCAACATAAAACCTTCTATGTATTTATGAATGTAGCGTAATATTTAACAAGAAAAAAACATGTATGAAAAATTTTTAGACTTTGAGAACAAAATCATTTGTTATGTTTGGAATAATGTGCACCAATGATTCAAGCACATTAAGACAATAAATGTGCTTTAGGAAAGTAAATATATTTAAAATAATAATGTATCTGTTTTCTTGTATTCTCAGGCATTCTGTCCATAGAGCAGCTGATCAGTCGTGTGGGGGTCATTGGGGTCACACTGATGGCTCTTCTGTCTGGCTTTGGTGCTGTGAACTGTCCTTATACATACATGTCATATTTTCTGAGGTATCTTTGCTCTTATACACATAAAATAACAGAGAATAGCCTCTTGTATATTTTATATGTAAGATACTAGATGTTTGTTTGGTTTGTTTGCTCAGAAATGTGACAGACAGTGATATCCTGGCCCTGGAGAGAAGACTTCTTCAGACTATGGACATGATTGTCAGTAAAAAGAAAAGGTAAGCAGTATAAAGAGAGGGATCCAAGCAGACAGGGCAAACATATTCACAATATCACGGGCATTTCTTTCTTTCTTTCTTTCTTTCTTTCTTTCTTTCTTTCTTTCTTTCTTTCTTTCTTTCTTTCTTTCTTTCTTTCTTTCTTTCTTTCTTTCTTTCTTTCTTTCTTTCTTTCTTTCTTTCTTTCTTTCTTTCTTTCTTTCTTTCTTTCTTTCTTTCTTTCTTTCTTTCTTTCTTTCTTTCTTTCTTTCTTTCTTTCTTTCTTTCTTTCTTTCTTTCTTTCTTTCTTTCTTTCTTTCTTTCTTTCTTTCTTTCTTTCTTTCTTTCTTTCTTTCTTTCTTTCTTTCTTTCTTTCTTTCTTTCTTTCTTTCTTTCTTTCTTTCTTTCTTTCTTTCTTTCTTTCTTTCTGTCTGTCTATCAGCATCAACATCATTTTTGTTCTTTAAAGAGATATATACAATATATATATTTTAAATATAACATAAAATATAAGATTTACAGAAATAATTAGCTCTGTATATACACATTATGGTTCAAAAGTTATTATTATTACTTTATTTTATTTTTTTAAGTAGTGTCTTTTGTTCACCAAGACTGCATTTATTTAATAATGAAAAATACAGTAAAAAAAAAATAATACCATGAAATATTATTACAATTTCAAATATTTTTCTATGAATATATTTTAAGAAATGTTATTTATTCCTGTGATGGTAAAGCAGAATCTTCAGTAGCTGTCTCTCCAGTCTTCACTGTCACATGCTCCTTATTATGCTGAAGATTTTATGTTAAAACATTATGTTGAAAAAAAATCTTTCTGACCCTACATTTATGGATTTTATATGAACCAAAAGTAGTAAATAAGTACGATTTGTATTCTTCAATTTTGTCATAACAGAACAACATTTTTATTTTTAAGAACTTTTTAATGTCTCTTTGTAGGATTGCCATGACAAGAAGGCAGATGTACCAGCGTGGAGAGGAGCAGAATAAACAGACGGGATTCTGGGGGATGATCAAGAGCGTGACCTCCTCACCATCAGGCAGTGAGAGTATCCTTAATGAGCCAGCTCGTCTGAGGCAGCAGGCTGATAGTACAGGTCCTGAGTTAGTAATTCAGTCTCATTTAGAAGAGACCCAGCAACTGGAGAGTTACTGAGATCACATTTCATCACCATTGTGCTCTAAGTGTCTGAACAAAGCACTTAACCCCTGTTCGCCCCTGGAGGACTGAC
>NW_015654063.1:1593435-1604307 GCF_001515625.1 Sinocyclocheilus rhinocerous
TTTCTTTCTTTCTTTCTTTCTTTCTTTCTGTCTGTCTATCAGCATCAACATCATTTTTGTTCTTTAAAGAGATATATACAATATATATATTTTAAATATAACATAAAATATAAGATTTACAGAAATAATTAGCTCTGTATATACACATTATGGTTCAAAAGTTATTATTATTACTTTATTTTATTTTTTTAAGTAGTGTCTTTTGTTCACCAAGACTGCATTTATTTAATAATGAAAAATACAGTAAAAAAAAAATAATACCATGAAATATTATTACAATTTCAAATATTTTTCTATGAATATATTTTAAGAAATGTTATTTATTCCTGTGATGGTAAAGCAGAATCTTCAGTAGCTGTCTCTCCAGTCTTCACTGTCACATGCTCCTTATTATGCTGAAGATTTTATGTTAAAACATTATGTTGAAAAAAAATCTTTCTGACCCTACATTTATGGATTTTATATGAACCAAAAGTAGTAAATAAGTACGATTTGTATTCTTCAATTTTGTCATAACAGAACAACATTTTTATTTTTAAGAACTTTTTAATGTCTCTTTGTAGGATTGCCATGACAAGAAGGCAGATGTACCAGCGTGGAGAGGAGCAGAATAAACAGACGGGATTCTGGGGGATGATCAAGAGCGTGACCTCCTCACCATCAGGCAGTGAGAGTATCCTTAATGAGCCAGCTCGTCTGAGGCAGCAGGCTGATAGTACAGGTCCTGAGTTAGTAATTCAGTCTCATTTAGAAGAGACCCAGCAACTGGAGAGTTACTGAGATCACATTTCATCACCATTGTGCCTTAAGTGTCTGAACAAAGCAATTAACTCGTGTTCGCTCCTGGAGGACTGCCACAGCAATTTAATTTAAAGCAGTAGCTAATGGGCAGTAAATAATGTGTGTATGTGTGAGGATGTGCATGTTCAGTAGGTTGGCTAACCTGCTGGCTAAACACAAAGGACCCAGATTTTACAATGCATCTACAAAAGCAAATAATAATTTTAATGAAGTCAGACATTGAAATGTGTTAGTTTTATCGTTTTTTAAATTGCCTATAAATCCATATACATATGCAGTCTGGATTGTATTTTCCTTTAGTTATATTGCTCATTGTTTTCAAGGCTGAGAGCACTAATTTTTGGGGGGTTGTGATGCACTAGTTTAGGACCACAGGCTCCTCTGAGGGATGTTTGTTTCTTAACCTTGGCACGGCAGATCTTTCTCTGATCCAGCAGGAAGTGGATGCTCTGGAGGAGCTCAGTAGACAGCTTTTCCTGGAGACCGTGGACCTGCAAGCTACCAAGGTATTTAACAAAATGAAAAATAGTTTTATTTCTATGCACAGGGATGCCATGCTCATGTAAAACAAGGAAGTATGTATCAGGCAATTTAAAACATTGCAATTTCCAGGACAGACATGGAAATGAACAAAATCCTAAAAATAAACAATTATAGTTAATCGTTTTTTTTTTCTTTCCCCCACTTTCCAGTATCCAGTAAATATCCAGTAATCACAGTATAGTCATGGCAATTCTTTGGTCAAAATGTGTTTCTATAAATCCTTTATATAAATAAAAGTAAGTTTTAAAAACACTATAATGATCTTATGTCTCTGTATCCCAAGGAACGGATAGAATACTCAAAAACATTTCAGGGGAAATACTTCAACTTCTTAGGTTATTTTTTCTCCATTTACTGTGTGTGGAAAATATTCATGGTAAGAATTGTTTTTGCTCATTTTGTTTGGCATGTATTATAGACCGTTGTAAAAATGTGTCATAATCAGTGACATAATGTAATGTGTTCTTCATAGGCTACTATAAACATAGTGTTTGACCGTGTGGGGAAGACTGACCCAGTGACGAGAGGAATCGAGATCACGGTCAACTATCTCGGCATTCAGTTTGATGTATGTTATCATCATCTTACGCTGTTTTATATATTTTGGCTAGCTAAATTTCTTTTAAGCTTCCCTATTAGACTTCGTATTTATTCTTTTTCTTTTTTTTTTACTCAGCTTTTGTTACTCAGTAGTGAGTATTAATGGTGTAATTCACTATTGTTGAAAACATTTAGGGTCAGTAAGTTTTTGAAGTTATAAAGAAGTCACTTATACTCACCCAGTCTCAATTCACAAAAATATAGTAAAAACAGTTATATTGTGAAATATTATAACAATTGAAAAAAAGAACAGATTTCTCTTTTAATAATATACATATTTCTTGTTATAATCAATGTGGAAAACAGTTGTGGGAAACCTGATACAGTTTTTTATTCATATCAGGATTATATCAGTTTTTTTGAACAGAAAGTTCGAACATAAATTATTAGAAATAGAAATGTTTTGAAACACATACATTCTACTTTTGAACAATTTAATGCATCCTTGCTGATTTACAAAAAAAGCTGCTGACCCCAAACCTTCGAACAATAGTGTATGTTATGTTTATTGCTGATAAAACCCCTTTTACATTTTTAATGTCTCTTTATCTCATGGGTAAGTCTTCCTTCTTGTGTTTCTATGCCCCCTATTGGCCAATATATAAAACTGTAGACAAATCAGATGTTAGCACTGCTTTGCCAGCAGAAATGACCAAACCAGTTGTTTGTTTACTTATTTAATGATAGTAGTTTTTAAAAAAAATGATTACATTTGTTAGTACACACTCATGTACATAATTGTTGCGTATCCACTCTAATAGACTTTATACTCCTGACTGCGATTGTATATGCATGCTGCGATTGTGTGTGCTGTGTCAGCTGACATTTACTGCTTTGGTTGGCAGTTAATTGTTCCCCAGCCTGTTAAATGACGGTTTAATCTTTCCCCACGAGGAGGTAATGATTCAGCCTCTTAAACATGTAATCTGTGTCCGGCTTCACTCTTGCTCTCTACTGATAAGCGCAAATGCTGCTCATCCCTTTCTAATGGATAAAGCCTCGCAATTTATGTGCAGAAGAACTTAAACCTTTGTTTTCCCACAGGTCAAGTTCTGGTCTCAGCACATTTCCTTTATCCTGGTGGGAATCATCATAGTCACGTCCATACGAGGCCTTTTAATCACACTCACCAAGGTGATGAACATGTTTTTTTCTCATTCAGTCTTATCACTTAAGGGGAAACGGTCATATATTACTGTACGTGTGCGTAGGCGTGTTGGTTCAGCCGGTGTAGAGGGAGGAGATTATTTCCTTGAGCAACTGCAACTTGGTCTTGCTCAAATTCAGTTTCTAAGAAGCATTAATTGATGTTTAAAGCTCATGAAAAGCATGTTTTGGTTAATCTTTTTATGTTTTGTTCACAGTTTTTCTATGCCATCTCCAGCAGCAAGTCCTCCAATGTCATTGTGCTCGTCCTGGCTCAGATCATGGTGAGACATAATAAAATAAAAAAAATAAAAAACCTGTACTAACTGTTAGTTTTGTTAAAGTGATAGTTCACCCAAAAATAAAAATTCTGTAATTAATTACTCACCCTCATCTTGTTCCAAAGCCGTAAGACCTTTGTTCATCTTAAAAACACAATTTAAGATATTTCTGATGAAATCCGGGAGCTTTCTGACTCTGCATAGACAGCAAGAGTACTACCACGTTCATAGCCCAGAAAGGTAGTAAGGACATATTTAAAATGGTCCATGTGACATCAGTGGTTCAACCTTTATTTTACAAAGCTATGAGAATACTTTTTTTGCGCAAAGAAACCAAAAATAACAACTTTATTCAACAATTTTATTCGACTATTTAAACGATGTCCTTACCACCTTTCTGGGCCTTGAACGTGGTAGTACCCTTGCTGTCTATGGAGGGTCATAGAGGTCTCGGATTTCATCAAAAATATCTTAATTTGTGTTCTGAAGATGAATTAAGGTCTTGCGGGTTTGGAACAACATGAGGGTGAGCAATTAATGACAGAAATGTCATTTTTGGGTGAGCTGTCCCTTTAATTTTAAGGCATATAGATACATCAGCAAACGTTTGATGTATGTATGATGTATGAATTTTTTATTGATTATGATAAACAAATAATTATTAATAAGATTTTTTTGAAGAAAATATTTTTGAATACACTTATAATGTTGCAAAATATTTCTATTTTAAATAAATAAATGTTCTTTATTTTCATCAAAGAATGCTGAAAAATGTATCGCAGTTTCCACAAAAAATATTAAGTAGCACAACTTTTTTTTAACATTTAATAATGATAAAAAAATGTTTATTGAGCATATTTGCATCAGCATATTAGAATGATTTCTGAAGGATCATGTGACACTGAAGACTGGAGTAATGATGCTGAAAATTCAGTTTTGCATCACAGGAATAAATTACATTTTAAAGTATATTCAAATAGAAAACAGTTATTTTAATAATGTTTTACAATATTACTGTATTTCTTTATAAAAAAAATATACACTTGGTGAGCATGAAACTTTCAGAAATGTAAAAAAAAAGCTACTGACCTCAGACTTTTGAACAGTAGTATAAAAACAGTTTAGTGTTTTTCCAGCAGAAATAATGGATAACTTTAATAATTTTTTAACCTGGTCTCTCTCTATATATATGAATTGGGAAAAAAAGTGTAATATTATATTATAAATCAGTTGTCTCATGAATTATATGACATAGTAATATAGGAATCATAAATACAATTTTTCGGTTCCAATTCTGAATTCACTTCACAATATGTGTTCCAGACCTATTAAATGTTATATTGAAATGTTATAATATTTGGTTCCAGTATTGTTTAAAAAAGTGAAGGTGATTTTAAAGAATAACTGTTTTTGATTCCTTGTCCCACTAATATTTGAAAAATCCTCATATACAAAATGGTGCGACATCTCTGTCTCTCTCTCCCACTCTCTGCTGTCTGTTTGTAGGGCATGTATTTTGTGTCGTCTGTGCTCCTGATGCGGATGAGCATGCCTTTAGAGTATCGCACCATAGTGACGGAGGTACTGGGAGAACTGCAGTTTAACTTCTACCACCGCTGGTTTGACGTGATCTTCCTGGTCAGTGCTCTCTCCAGCATCCTCTTCCTTTACCTGGCCCATAAACAGGCACCTGAGAAGCACATGACCCTGTGACCTCATAAGTGACCTCATCAGAGAGAGACACATAGGACTAAAGTGTCTCTTTCTTTTGTCTCTCCTTTTAGAAGGACTTTTATGCCTCTGCCTTGTAATGAGCATTATTGGGTCTGTATTTCCTGAATCAGGAGGTACCCAGAAACAGTGTTTATTTGACTTTGGTTTCAAAAAATGCTGATTTGCTGTATCATTTAAATAGACTCATATTAATGGAGGGGACAAAATAGTATACAATGTGGGTGTCATTTTTATTTTATTTTTATAAAACGCATAAAATTTCCCATACCAGGTGTTATTATGTTTACCACGGTAGGTGAACAAACTAAATGCTCTCACTAGTTTGTTTACCATGAAATCAGTTACTCTTGAGCCATCTTTTATCATTAATAGACATCAGATCTATATCTCAGCAACACCCAGTTATGTTACAGTGGACTGTTGGACTCTTGTTTTTCTTTCAGGCCTGTTAATCGTTACTATCATTCCATGTCTCATTAAGAACTGTAATGATTCACATGTGGATACTGTAATTGAGTGAGAGTCATAATCTTCTGCTGAAATCACATCAACTAGAAAAGGTTTAAGAATATATGCACTTTGGGCTTTTGTATTATATATTTTTTTGGGTGTTAGACAGACAGGTGCCGTTGATTTACTGAAAAGGCAATATCTGCATGCCAGAGATGTAACTGTCTTGGACTTCTTGTCAAATACAGGAAGCTCAGATTTCCATTAAAAGGCTTTTTCAAACATTTCCACTGATTCTTATTGGTACATTCAGTAGATTGATGCTGAAAAAGTTTTACGAGGAATAAGTAGTGTTTTGTGAAGAGCATGATGTCTTAAATGAAAAGTGTGTTTAATTCTGTTTTGTGTGGGTCGCACACCCTCAGTGTATTTCGTAATTCTGAAATGGTGTGACCTGCAACGAGAATCCTCACCTTCATTGGCTGCCACTTCTACAGATATGCTATAAGCATATATAGATATGCTATAAGCATATTGGTGTTTGGTGATGTGAAGAGTGAAAATTAAGCCATTAAACATCTATTATTAAAATGCTTTACCAGCAAAAACAACATGAGAATTAGTATATGTACAGCCGAAGAACAAGGAAAGAGCTAAAGACAAAAATGAACAAAAGCTTTGTATACAAAAGTGGGAATATTTGATGATGAGTTGTGATGCACAGGTTGCTTCTTTTTTGTTGGAAGGTAAGATAATTTATTATTGTGTAGACTGCACACAATAACCCCCCCCCCATCAATCTACACTCCATACAGGACAAACATCACTGCAACACTCCACCGGTCTGGGAATTATGGTGGTGTGGCAAGACTTAATCCTTAAGCTTTAAAGGCAGAGTAAGTGATTTCTGGTAGCCAATGTTGATATTTGAAATCACCAAAACAAACACGCCCCTACCCCAAAAGGGTCTTGCCCCTAATTCTGATAGCTCCGCCCCACATATACGTACGCAACCCAGGCAACGATTAGTTCTGTGAAACAAAGCAAAACCAATGTTACACCATGTCTACTTTCATTGCCCTGTTTAAACAGAGCTTTCTTGGAGTCATAAAAAGATCCCCAAACCCCACTGAAGAGGATACTCACGAGCGCTCGCCGACTCCCTACAAAAATGTAATTTTGTCTGCATCAGATTTACACTCACCGAACTTTCTATGGAATGTTCAAGCTACATCACAAAGGATTCCTTAGCAACCATACACAGTGCTCAATAAACATTCAATTGAAAATAAAACAAACAAACAAACAAATAAATAAATGCAAAACAAACTCAATGCTCAATAAACTAACAGGTTTGTTAGTGATGAGAGCCCTTGGCTGTTTTGTTCGATTAAAGCTGGAGCTACAAATATAGAAAGTGAATATCGATTTTTAATTGGTGATGTAGATTTGCTTCTGACATTTGTTTTTCTTTATGCGTCAAACATTTCATGATTTTCCTAAATAATACATTATGCATAAGTACAATGTAAATCTCATTGAATGTTGAACTGCAAATCACCTGATTTTATCATTATCAATAATGCTTAATATTTTTATGGAAATCGTGAGACTTTCATAATAAAGAACAGCATTTATTTAAAATAGAACTCTTTTGTAACATTATAAACATCTTTACTGAACTTTTGATCAATTTAATGCACTGTAGATGAAGAAAAGCATAAATAAATAAATAAATAAATAAATAAATAAATGCACTTTTGAACTGAACAGTTTAAAGGAATATTTCGCCCTAAAACTATAATATTATAATTTACTCATGTCTATAACATTCCAAACGCAACGTTATTGTACATATTCAGATACTCAGAATATGCACATGTTAGACTACATTTAGAAATATATTTTACTGGACAGTGTACAGTTCTTCAAAATGTATTTTATGTTCCACAGAAAAAAGAAAGTCATACAGGTTTGGAATGACACGAGTGTGAGTAAATGATGACAGAATGAGAAACTTAGTATTGTGAGGTATATTGTGAATGCTGAAAACAATTAGAAATGCTGAAAAGCAGTACTGACCCTTGACCGAGTTTGAGCAGGTGGAGTGGCCGGCCTTTCGTTGTCACTTCCTGTATCTTTCCTCTCGTCCTCCTGTGCGTAGGCTGGTGCCGGGACATCAGCGGAGGGCTCTTTATCCAGCAGCTGAGGGCTGATGGCGATCCCTCGTGCTTTCAGATGATCATAGGCCGTCCTCTCAGCCACTAGGAGGACCAGCGTGTCCCCGCTCTTGCGGACGAGGTTCACAACCTCCTCATGTGTGCTCATTTCCACATTCACCCCATTCACCTCCACAACAATGTCATCATCCTCCAATCCGGCTCTGTCTGCTGCTCCATCTTTCACCACCTGAGAGAAAACACATTAACAGGTTAATTCATCCCAAAATGAAATCAGTTACTCACCCTCATGTTCTATATCTGAAGGATGTCCACTCTTTTAATGAAAGTGAATAGGTGAATCTAACTCCAAAATCAAAATCAATTCTTCAATCGATGAAAATTTGGATCTATTCATTCATTCATTCATTCATTCATTCATTCAAAAATTACATGTTTTCTTATTTCTCATATATACTAGAGAACAGCAAATTGAATTGCGATCAATATTTCAGAATCTCAGACATAACTTTCATACACTCAAAAAATCTTCAGACCTAAAGTTGGATTACGCTGTCAGTCATACATAAATGCAATAGCTAAGAAAATAATCTGCACTCATAAAAACATGTGGCATAGTTCATTTCTAACGATTTGCATCTATATGACTATTTAAAAATTCATATTTTCAAAACACATTAATTCAGATATAATAAAATCTATACTAAAATCTTAAAATCAGCATAAACCTTTTCATTGTGACAACAATTGAATTTAGTTAAAAAAGTATGAACATGGTTAATATGAATATGGCTAGACGTGGAACAAGCAATATTCAGTTAAAATGTATGAGATTTAATCAAATTATATGTATTAGTTTATTAATGTTAAATGGGTGGAATTCAAATGGGTGAAATTTTATATGAAATTCAAATACATAAATAAATGTATTCATATTATTTATAAATCTATTTATTATTATTATTATTATTATTTGAGTGCAGACTTGGAATATAAGGTTTATGGACAACATTTATGAAACTTTTATAATTATTTTATGATACTTTTCTGGTATTTTGGAGCTTGAAAGACACTAGTCCCTATTCACTTTCATTAAATAGACAAGAACAGTTGGGATATTCTTTAAAAATTCTCCTTTTGTGTTCAGCTGAAGAAAGAAAGTCACACAGGTTTGGAATGTCATGAGAATACGTAAATAATGACAGAACCTCTGAACCTATTCAAAAACTGAGCCTAAAAAGAGATCAAGCAGAGCTTTCTAGAAATGTCAGCACAGATCATTTTGTCAGAGCCCACCTCTTTGATGTACTGTCCGTGAAGTCCCTGGATGCCGTTGAGATGGAAACCAAATCCAGCAGCCGTCTTCTCCAGCCGGCACAGTTTGGGTTTGTGGTCCACATCTGCTGGAGCAGGTGCCGCTGGAGCAGGTGTGGCTTCAGCTTCATGCTCAGGATAGCTGGGCGGAGATCCTCTCATTTCCTCCCAGTACAGAAGTGGAGAAACACCACCCTATACAGCAAAGTATTACACAATTTAATATGAAATGTAATTTAAGATTCAAATTTTAAATTGAAATATGCAATCACCAGTGTATTCTTCAGTAGCAGTGTAAATGTTTCAAATCAATGCTGCACTGCAGCAATCTTAATGAATGAAAGGGACTCACCAATTTGTACATTTTCTCTGTTTCAGCCTCCAGCACAAGGAGGGAGCACTTGTTTCCTTGTTGTGATATTTTTTCCACCACCTGTTCATGTCTGCAGTTATCTGTTTCCTGCCCATTTACGGCCACTAGTCTGTCCATATTCTTCAGTCCCGCTCGCTCCGCAGGGCTTCCTTTGTCTATTTCTCCAATATAATGGCCTGAGACAGAACACAAAATATGACATGAATCAAATATTAAAACATAAATCAAAACATTTTCTCAATTTATCTAGGGGTGACCATACGTCCTGGAATTCTAAATACATAATCGACCAAGCGTGGCATGCAAGAAAGTGGGATCTACAGAGAACATCCAAAGAATATTAATTTAACCAATTTAATTATTAATGTATTATTTACAACTTTTTGTAATGAAAAGTATTCATTAATTATAATGAAAAGCCAATGCTGGTAAAATAAGTTTTTTATTATATTTTTAAAATGCCCTCTTTTGCACCCTACATCATTTACTGTACAAAAGAACATCTTGTGATATTAAATCATATTAAAACGCTAATCTTTTTTACTGCATCTAAGAGGCATTTCAGTAGATAACCTTTGCTTATCACTATACAGTATCATCAAAATTCCTCTGAATCACAGTTATGCAATGTCAATTATCCGGCACGAACACATTGCCCTTACACTGTAATAAACTTCAGTAAGTTCAATTGGCACCACCATGCTAGAAAGAAAAATAAACAGAAGAACTAATGACAGTAATGCAGTGGTAATGCAAAGAGAATCAGGGCTGCTAACACCAAACGTCCAGGATCCAGGAAAATACAGCCCTGCTGTATTTCCCCTGAGTTCAAGTCTGCGAGCAGTGCACTTAACCTCAGGTTGTTCCAGAGAGACATCTATGCAATTAGTGTGCTGTAAGTCACTTTGGATGACATAAAATAAAGAATGAATAAATAGCTTGTGACCTATTTAAAATTCAACAACTCTTTTACATTTTTTGACAGGTCAGATACAGGTGCACTGCTATAACATTTCCCTCAGGAGGAACCAAATGATAAGCCACCAAGACAAATCTGACAAGAACATACAGTAATACTCAGAAAGGAACATGGTACTTTTGGAAAGCCTCACAAATACTGTTTTTTTGGCAGCGGCTATTTGCACTAAGTGTAAATAGCATATTTTCTTAGCGATAGATGCTATTTACACTAAGTGCAAATAGCAATGGATTCTATTTACACTATGTTAAAACAGCAAGATTTTCTGCTATTTATACTACTTATTGCAAATAGTAGCAATTATCTGCACCTCAGTATTGTAGTACATTATAAAACAGTACGTAATAATAACGTATTGAGTGTAAATGATTATGATACTTTTAATTCAAATTATTAAATGGATGCCACCTTATTGGGACAATAAAGCCCTCCCTACCCCCTACCCCTACCCAATACTTTATTTTCAACTTT
>NW_015654063.1:1604364-1609758 GCF_001515625.1 Sinocyclocheilus rhinocerous
AATAATGTATTGAGTGTAAATTATAATTTTAATTCAAATGATTAAATAGATGCCACCTTATTGGGACAATAAAGACCTCCCTACACCTACCCTAACCCTACCCGATACTTTATTTTCAACATTTTGATTATTTCCTTCATTTTTATTGAAAATAAATGCCTTTCCGATGCGATATAAGATTTGAAACGGGAGAAAAATAGTTCTGCAAAAGGCGGGTTCGAACTCGGGTCGATCACGTCAAAAAGTGTAAAAAGTGCCTTACCATCTACGCCACTGAAACTGATATTTGACGAGCGTCTTTTTTCAGTGTTGACTATCCCAATCAGACGTTGGTGGGCGGAGTTAGTGTAAATAGCCTCTGCCAACAAGGCGGGCTATTTGCACTTAGTGTAAATAGACACTCTGTTTTTGAAACTGTCTTTTGAACAACTAAAGCAGATTTAATTTAGACTACAATTAGGCTAAATTTGACAATTTTAACACAATGTGTAATAGACTAAATTTGTATTTCATGTTGACTTCCACACCATGGCAAGCACTTACCTGCATGTTTAGGAACTTCCTTCAGGATAAAGCCATAGCCATCTGCTCTCTTGGTCATGTCTGCAATGCGTGGCTTATGCGGGAGGTGCTTGACAGTGGCATGAGCCGTGCTTGGTCGAATGCCTTTGCCTTTGAAGAATTTGTCAGCGTCCTCATCCACCAACAGAAGCATCACTTTGTCCCCGGCTGCTTTCACCTACAATAACAACAGGACTACATTATTATAATATTTTTTCTCAAACACTGATAGGGTAAAACAGTAGAATCAAGGTCTTCAGCAGCATCCATTCAGTTTGCACTCAAAAGTTATTGATATTTTGAAGAATCTTGGTAACCCAAAAATTCTGGGTCCCATTGACTTCCACTGCATGGACAAAAAACACAGAAGTCAATGGGAGCAGGAACTGTTTGATTACCAACATTATTCAAAATATCTTCTTTTGTGTTCCACAAAATAAAGAAAGTCATACAAGTTTGGAATGACATGAGCATGAGAGAAAGATGACTGAATTTTCATTTTTGAGTGGACTATGCCTTTAAAGCTTCTCTAAAATGGTTACTGCATTATACAATTGGTGATAAAGAGGTAATGTTAGACATGAGTTATTGCAGCTAGGATTAAAGCATAATTTTAATTTACCTTTTTCACAATCTGATCATGTGAGAGACTCTCAACATTCTCACTGTTTATCTCCACTATACGATCATCAAGCTTCACACCGGCCTGATCAGCTACTCCTCCAGACATCACTTCTGTCATGAATATGTCCTTAGTACCTGCGAGAAAACAGGTTTAGATCAAAAAACTCTGTTAGTACTTCATCTCACGTGTCATCTGAAATAATTCCAACAATGATCAACATATTGGTTGATTTATCCAAAACAGACCTTAGAAATTAGTTAACGTTTGACTTTCTCAGTCTTGGATGACCATTCGCTGATTGTCGACAGCACTGGAAAAGACGTTCTTGAGCTGGCAAGCTCTAATCCCTTTAGCTGACCATGAGAATTTTTGAAAATGAACTAATGACAGGATTTACCGAAGTTCGGCAGATCAGAGGCAAATCTTTAAAATATATTCAAATTGACTAATTTAACTAGATTTACTGCTTTGTTTTCTGTATTATAGCTGTGAAACAATCTGCACTTACTATACTCTTATTTTTTATTTATTTTTATTGGCATTTATGATTCCATTAAGAGTCTTTGTAACATCCATGGACAATGTTCTATTGCACAGAATGTTCTTTATAATGAAAAAGAGCTCTTCAGATTATTAAACTGTTCTTCAAACTAAGAAAAAAAATCTTTTGAGAAGGTTCTTTGGGGAACCTAAAATGGTTCTTTTATAGCAAAAACCCTCTTTTGGAACCTTATATATTCTCACAATATATAGCAGAGTTATAATGACAAAATATTGTGAGTTAAATCGCAGGCGTTAGTAATCAATGAAAGCAGACTGGTGCAGATTAGACACAGAGGTGAACATGATTATGTAATCTTACGTTCTTCAAATGGAGTGATAACTGGGGTAATATAGAATTATCAAAGACCATATAATCACCGCCCTGTGTTAGGGTGCACCTGCTGAACTACATCACTGAAGGCTTAAAGTCAACGTAAAATGACATTTAAAAAATAATTTACTTATATTTCTGGGTATTCAAAAATACATAAGATAAAAAAAACCTTTCAGAGGCAGAGCAAGCATATATATATATTTAATAATAATAAATGAAATCATATTAAAATATTAGAGCAAAGAATATTGTATTAAAATAATGTACTATTTGCAATAAACATTTGATCTTTTTTTATGAATAATATGCCCTAATTAATCATGCACAATAAGACCTAGAATGTGCATTAACAAATGTAGTACATTGTGATTTCATGTTAAATTTAAATAGAAGCAGAGCAAATAAATAAATACTTAAGAGATTGAGCGCTCTGATTCTACAACTATTCATTTTTAAAGTGCCTGAATGTGTTTGTCATGTGTAATTACAGATGACAATCAATCAATCAATCAATCAAGTTTATTGTGTTTTAGAGTGAGTTTTAGAGTGCGTGCATGCTCTGACTTCACAATTGTTAACAAAGTTGTATGTGTTCAGTGAAGTATTTTTTTCTAATGTGTACCTTGTACAGTACCTTGTCTCAGTAATTACGAATGCCGATCATGAAGTCTTTACAAAACAATAGACACAATTGTGAGGAACCATCATCAATGCTTTTAAGGCTTTAGAAAGATTGCCTATAGCCTTGGTTCATTTTGATAAATGTTTTACCAGGAGAAAAAGCGCAAGCATCTAGCTGTAGGTTCAAGCTCAACAGATGCCATATCAATTACACAATACCTCACACATCAGCTGAGAGCTGAAGTACACTTGTCACACTTGAGTGCTCCATGAACTGCTCTATGAGCTGCTAATGCTTTCACATCATCACATTATGCCAAAAACCAACTCCTTGCTGCCGTTTAATAATTAATGCAACTTGCGTCAAGTTTCCCATCTGTACAAATAATATGAAAGCAAGAATTTCACTTAAGCCATCAAACTGCATTATAAAATTTCTCAACATGATTCCCAGGGTATCATTGCTTAAATTGAGGTGGTCTGGATCAACATTTCAATTCTATTCTATTCTATTCTAAAAAATCTATTCAAATGACATCACTCTGAATACATTTTTCAAATAGTAAGGTACACATCAAAGCACATCTTTCTTTCTCAAAGCACATGATATTTCTAAAGGTACATCTATGTTGTGTCACTCACCAGCTGCAGTCTCCTCAGTGTCCCGGTGTAAAGGAGGTGGCTGCCTGCTTCTGCTCAGGTGTTATCTAGCGCTGCGTAAGTGTGTGTGAAGGACTTTGACAGGCCAAAGGTTGATCTAAAAGGTGAGTTATTTAACCATGTCCCGTGGCTGGAGGCTTATTCTCTGTTGCTATGAGTGACCATATTCTACCCTAAAGAAATTCAAACCAAAAAAATCATGTTTTTAATAAGACATCTTCATTTGCAAATCTGAAGTATGCGCGGATATTTTTATTCACTCTATTTACGTGGTTTACTGGGCTGTAAGAGTGTGTTCCCTTTAAGCACTACAGCATGCCATTTGTGATAGTTGGATGGCTCTAGATTTTAATGTAATCTAGTCCACAATATTAAAATCCAAGCCAAGTAACCAGACTGCAGAACACCTTGAAGCATTAAAACCACCTCAATTTTAGTCTGTGAGAGATTTGTTTTATGGTATAAATGAATTTAAATAAAAAATACTGTATATACATTTTGAAAATAAGCTTTTTTTTTTTTGTTACATATATTTGTATGTTTTTTTGAGCAATGTCTTTGCATTTATTTGATCAAAATACAGTAAAGCAGTAATATTGCGAAAGATTACAATTTAAAATAATTGTTTTCAGTTTTCAAATATTTAATGTAGTTTATTCCTGTGATGGCAAACTTGAATTTCAGCATAATTTCTCCAGTCGTTAGTGTCACATGATCCTTCAGAAATCATTCTAATATACTGATTTGTTACTCAAGAAACATCTCTTTTTATTATTAATGTTAACAGTTTTTGATGCTTAATATTTTGTGGAAACCATGATGCACTACTATTCAAAAGCTTTAGGCAATCAATCAATCAATCAATCAATCAATCAATCAATAATGTATTTCAAATGAATGCTGTTCTTTTCAGCTTCATCACAGAATCCTGAAAAAAATGTATCATGGTTTCCACAAAAATATTAGACAGTGACAACTATTTTACTATTTTCAACATTTATAAAAATAAGAACCAACTGAGCATCAATATAATATACTGATAATAACAGAGCATCAAATCAGCATATTACAGTTTCTGAAGGATCATGTGACACTGAAGACTGGAGTAATGATGCTGAAATTTTTAAGATTTAGCTTTGCATTACAGGGATAAATTACATTAAAAGTTTGAAAATGTAAAACAACTATTAAAAATTGTAATAATAATTCACAATTTTACTGTTTTTGCTGTAATTTAGATCAAATAAATGCAGTTTTAGTTAGCTAACGACACTTTGTTAAAAAAAAATATACAGTTGTGCTCATAAGATTGCATACCCCTTGCAGAATATGTAAATATGTTAATAATTGTAAATAAATAAGAGGGATCATGAAAATTGCATGTTATTTTTATTTAGTACTGTCCTGAATAAGCTATTTCACATAACATATGTTATATATACTCCACAAGACAAAATAATAACTGAATTCATAAATAAATGACGTCAAAAGTTGACATACCTTGAATCTTAATAATGTTTTCCTGGATGATCCATGACTGTTTTTCTGTGTTGTGATAGTTGTCATTGAGTCCCTTGTTGGTCCTGAGCAGTTCAACTGTCTGCTGTTCTTCAGAAAAATCCTCCAGCTCCTGCACATTCTTTGGTTTTCCAGCATCTTCTGCATATTTGAACCCTTTCCAACAGTGACTGAATGATTTTGGGATCCATCTTTTCACATGGAGGACAATTGAGGGACTCGTACACAGCTATTACAAAAGGTCAAAACATTTACTGATGCTCAAGATGGCAACACAATGCATTAAGAGCCAGAGTAAACTTTTGAACAGGATGATGATGTGTACATTTTTAAAATTTTGTTTAAAGATCTTTTTTTTTTTTTTTCGTTTGGAACTGCGCTTAAGAAGCTACATAAATACTTAAATGTTTCCCAGAAGACAAAATAAGTACAATTTACCCTGATCATCCAATTCAAAAAGTTTACACCACCCAGCTCTTAATGCATTGTGCTGCCTTCTTGAGCATCAGTAAATGTTTTCACCTTTTGTAAT
>NW_015654063.1:1610111-1622656 GCF_001515625.1 Sinocyclocheilus rhinocerous
CTCTTATTTTATTAAAATTATTAACATTTTGCATATTCTGCAAGGGATATGCAAATTTATGAGCACAACTATATATTAAAAAAATCAATGTATACATTTTATTTAAAAATATGTTATTACTTTTTGTTAATGTATATATAATTCTAAAAATTACAGATTAAATTCAGTCAGGCTAAAAAAACATCCATTAAGGTTTGATACCATTCCCTTCATGATCACAAGATGATTACAAAAAAAAAAAAAAATGGAAGCAGGTGCCACAATGTTTATTACTCTCTCTATTCCAATAAAGAACAGATGCTTGTGCAAATAACAGGGATCATGGCACTGATTCGCGGGTCAGTCTTCTGGTAAATCATGCCCTCTTAACGTAATTGCTGTTTTCAGTGGGCCACTCAAATGATCTGAGTATTAGCGAACTCATTAAATCTAAATCCTAAATCCTGTGACAGAGTCAAGTGAGGAAACCAGTCTGGACCATGAGTGTGTGTATAATCACAAATTTGTTTGTATTGCCTTTGCAAATGTGCACAGACTCAGGCACTTTATTTAGACCTGAAGCATGTGCTTGAACTGCTCATCAGTTATAGGCCTATAAAATGGCCAAAGAAAACACCTGACCAAACAGATCAAAATCTATGAAGCCATAGACAAGCAATGATGATAATTTTACTATCATACAAAGTGCTATCATATTACTGAATCAAATGATCATTAACCTCTTCAATATCAGAAGTTTAGACTCTGGTATACACTCATCTAGACATCCATATTCATGTTCAATAACGGTAATATCTGTATAACTTTAAAATGTAAAATGTGATCTATGCATTGTGACTCACAGGATAAATACATTTCTTTAATGTGCAAAGTTAAAAATAGAAATGAATAAAATACTTACATATTTCCAATATCTATTTTATTTTATTTTATTTTAGTCAATAATTTTAGATAAGTGCCACATAGAAATGTATGTTCAAAACTAAACGTACCATGAAAAATCACACTGAAGTTTGTGACAACTACACCTGGTCTGTTCTATGAATATTAGTTTAGTTTAGTTTAGTTTTATTGAATTATATAGCACATTTAATAACGACAGTGTCGACCAAAGTGCTGTACAAAATTAAAAAACAAAATACATAAAACAACTAACCATATAAAACAAATCACAAATTATGACAAAGATAACATCACACATTATCAAAATATTTGACAGCATTTACTCCAGACCATAAGCCGTTTCAAAAAGATAAGTCTTAAGTGAAGATTTAAAAACCTGAAAAGAGGAGGCTGATCTTATATACAATGGTAAATTGTTCCACAGCTTTGGTGCTGCCACCGAAAAAGCACGATCCCCCTTAAGTTTCAGGCGCGTCATAGGTACCGATAACAAAAATTAATATTTTAAATTAATTAGACAAATAAATTAATAAGACTTATATTTTAAATTATAAATTAATATTAATATTTATTAATTTAGGACGAAACGGCGTGCAATATATTAATACTAAAATACATTATGTCTGTTAGAATGTTTGAAATCTTATAAAAAATACACTTAATGTCTTTTCAAAATGGAAAAGGACAAAAAAAAAAAAAAAAAAAACCAGACAAGAGGCTCCACAAACTCCCTTCAATGTCTCCTCCTCTCCAGGATGCTCAAATCCCTGAATCCCACCGGCTCACCCCCAAACTCCCACCCCTGCTGTTTAAGAGCTCATCAAAAAAAACCTCAGCTTAGTCCACGCGTGAGAAGAGACTCAGTGGCGCTCCGCGCTTCATCACATACTCATACAGAGCAACTGTGCCTTCAACACACTGCTGAGCAACAACGCTTTATTTCAGCATGAGCTAATCTAATTTCTCCCTTCTTACCTTTTTATTGATTCTAAATTTATCCTCTTTCAATTTCTGCTCTCTAAGCAGCTCTTTGCGCTCTCATTGTTGACGGATGACTGCGAGGAAACACTAATATAAAATAGTTGTGGTTAGGTCCGAAATGGATTTGCAAACGCTAAATGATACATCTGGGATTTGGGCATGCCTTCAGCTTCAGAACAGCTCTGTTCTGAACGGGACCTTAAACGGGAGTCTGGAGATTCCCAACGGCACCTGCGGAGACGCGTTTCTGCTGCCCAAGACGGAACCGGCGCGACCCAAAGGTGAGAATCTCACACACTCAGCACCAGAACGCTGCTTCAGTCGCGTTCGTTCAAGACACTCGTTCCCCTTCTTCACTACGAGGTACCAAAGCTAGTCATTGCCCTGTTTTGACATTATGGAGAGGTTGAAGCATTCTCCAATGGCTTGAAGTAAAATCAGGAAGTGTTTGGGGGTGTTAAAAGTATATAAAACATTTCAGTAAGCGCAAAAGTTAGATTGCAAGTTTTAGTTGGAACGCACTAAATACAGTACACGCTCGCGAATAGAAGCGTTCGCCTGAGGAGGTAACCATAGTAACAGTAGGCTACTCTGCGCTTTCCGTACGGTTCCTGAAAAATATATAGGCAATACATCACTTTATGATATATTTAGGTATCGCAAGTAGTCTATATCAAAAAAGTTTTGTTTAAAAAGTCTAGTTAGATACTCGACGTTTGCATTCTGGGAGCGCCACATTCGGTTGCGCAAGACGAACCTGAGAGATTGCTTCATGAAAATCAGGTTACTGAGAGAACTGTCCTTAAATTTCCACACCCCCAAAAGTCACTAAATATTTCGCATACTGGAAATAAATGGCATACCACGCCATGTTTTTGTCCTGAAACCTTGCACTCCTTACCTTTGAGTAAGTAGAAAACGACATGGTAATCATTCAGCATCTAGGGAATATCTTAAATTATCAAAGCGTTGCTATATAATACTACAATCACTGTACCATGGAGTGTTAGGAAAAGGACAATGCTTGTTATATCTTGGGAAATTGTAGATTAATTTCTGCCAGCATCGCTACAGCTGTGTTTGTCACTGCAGGGAGAATTGAGATGCGATTATAATCCTATATTGTTTATTAGTTTCTGATGCCTTATTTGCAGCCAGCCCAAGAGAGATGCTACAACAAAAGGATAATGAAGTATGTCTATTGTATGTGAAAACCTGATGTAGTCTGTAATGTTTGTTTGTCACACACACACACAAACAAACATTTATACATGGCTGCTGTAGATACATTAAATGAGACAAAGTAAAAAAAAACAAAAAACACTTTCACTAACCCTTATAAAGGTATGTATAGTTGTTTAATTAGGCTGTCCAAGGAGTATAATACATGTGCTCACGCTGATGGGAAAAAATGGATTAAATGACAAGAAACGCCTTTCCACTGCTATTAGAATCACTGCCAGAGCAAGTAAATAATTCAGCAGAGTTCACTGCATCACCCTCTGGGCATTATGACGCGAGGGACTGTATTACGACGTAAAGAGATTATTTATCTAGTGCAAATGAAGTGATGACAAATTCTACATATCCGCATTAAATGTTAACTTTAAAACAGAAAACAGAAAAATATTAAAGCAAAAAATATTCTGAAGTATTAATGAAAGGAAAACCAATATTAGCAGTAAAGTTAGCTACTTTTCTGGAAGAAAGCAGATGTTAAATATTTCTTAGACAGATTTTCCTTATATTAGATTAGTGATGGACATTACATGACAGGCTCCAACTGCCGCTTGCAACATATCAAGTCATAACCACAGGGCCCCCAAGGCTTCACGCTGTTGTGCGCTTTAACAGGATTGTAAACTTCATGCTTGTGACTGGATTTAAAAAAAAAACTAAATCTGAATATTGAATTAGATCATTTTTAGAGCCGTTTTAGACAAATTTCACTAGATATAACTGAATTAAAATAACACATGCAGAAGAAAACAAAACAACCGTAATTAGATGTGACCCCCCCAAAAAAAATTCAATAACAAAAACAAGCTATTGTTCAACCACATCGCTATAAAAATGCTTTGTTAGCAGTGTTGGGAAGGTTACTTTGGAAATGTAATAGGTTACAGATTACAAGTTTCTCTATTTAAAATGTAATAAGTAGCGTTACTATTTCAATTACTTTATTAAAGTAATGTAACTGATTACATTTGATTACTTTTTGATTATTTTTCTAAATTTCTAATGAATGTTTTCAACTGTTAATCATTTTCAAACATTTAAAGCGGGCAGGGTTATTGTTACAGCAGTACTCAACACTGATTACTCACTTTCAAAATCCTTCATCGCTTTAATTACGATTACAATAATTTAATTTTAAAGCACAAGCACCACTGCCAGACTTTAGCACCTCATTTTACTTTGAGTTCTGAGGTTAAATACAGATTTAAAATTATAACAAGAAATAGTTTCATAGCTATGATACTGTTTTTGAAATCAAATTTTTGCATATATAGTTATGACAGGAAACATTGGCATCGAACAATGCCTTGGGAAAAAAAAAACAGTTAATCTTAAAAAAATAAAGCATATACACAAACCCAAATAGGAAATAAAACAGTTATCAAATATGTATGAGTCCTATTCTGTGTCCTAAATTATTGAAACATTGATGTCTCATATTTTAGAGCAGTCAATGCAATTCGGGAAAGTAATCCATTAAATATATATATATACACACACACACACACACGCGTGTGTGTGTGTGTGAAATTATTCAGATGTAACCCCCTTTGTAATCAATAACATTTTCATAAGTAACTGTAATTTAATATACGTGTGTGTGTGTGTGTGTGTGTGTGTGTGCGTGTGAAATTAATCAGATGTAACCCCCTTTGTAATCATTAACATTTTCATAAGTAACTGTAATTTAATTAAACATTTAAATTAAAAATATTTTCCCCCTCAGTAACAGATTACAATTGCACGTATTTTGTAAATAAATTGCGTAATGCCATTACATGTAACTAGTAACTCCCAACACTGTTTGTTAGATAACACAACATTATGAAAATGTGCAACTATTACTTATGAATATTCACTCAATCAACCTGACTTCTTCATTAGGTTACCCAATAAATGTAATTTAAAGTCAGTTGAGGTCGAAACAGCTCTTTTATACACACTATGTTCACATTTTACAGCAAAAGCGAGTGATTTCTCCTCTTTCTCTCTGGGTGCTTTGATGGAAGCGTTTAGCATACCTCCGGGCGCAGGCTAAATTTAGTGCATTGCCACTGAGGAGCCTAATCAGAGACTGCTCGACAATACACATATTTGCTGTCCATTTCCTCCATCAGCAGAGGCTGTTGGGCTCTCTGTTCTTGTGTTCAGTATAAACCCTGATCATCAAACACACGACTGTCATTATCGTCATCACACAGTGCTCCAACAGCGCTCTTCAAATCCACAGATTCTGGACTTTTAGCATACAATGCACACTCATTCATTCTTCTTTACGATGACTTCAGGATGGCATGCACATGCTTCAGGCAATCAATGTCATCTCAGTGATTTTCTGTGAATCTTTGTAAATCTCTTCACTGTACTTGACAACACAATGATTTTCATTGTAAATGGATCATTTACTATTATTTTTGCTCAAACCTGCAAGTTTATATTTTGCAATTTTGACTTTTTCTTATCAGAATTGTGAGTTTGTATCTCACAATTAGAGTTTTTTTTTCAACTGCTTACACACATTTTCAAAACTTTGCCTCTCTTTTTTCAAAACGTTACACTCAAATCCAAGAATTGCACACACAAAATGCTAAATGCCTCACATCTCTTGCAAAATGAAGCACTGCATTCAGAATATCACAAACACATCTCAAAAGCAAACATTTGCAAACACCTTTGCCATAATATTAATTCCTGTTAGATTTTTTTGTTACATAGAGAATTGAGTGCAAAAAGTGTTTTATGAAATAAAAAACTGAGTCAAAGGCCTAGAATTAGTGTATGGTTTTGCAGATTTGGTGTGTGGTTCTGCTGTTTGAGTGTCAGGTTTCAGAAATTGTGTGACAAGTAAAGATTTTGTAAGCAGTTAAAAAACCTGTAAGATATTTTTTTTCCCGCAGAATTGCAACTTATAGCTCACAATTCTGACTTCTCAGAATTTCAACTATTTTCTGAGTTAACATCTCACAATTAAGATTTTTTTCACAGCATTTTGAGTTCACAATTGTAAGTTTTTATTTCAAAATTCTGACTTCTCACGATTGCAAGTTTATATCTCACAACAATCTCAAAGTTTGATTTTTTTAATTTCTGAGAATTGTGAATTTATATCTCACAATTTAGACTTTTCTTCTCAGAACTATCCCAGAAGGCACGCAATGTCATAAGACATTGATATTTGGTCAAATTTCAGTTGCGATGTCGGGTGACCAAAATTCAAGGTGAATTCAACGTCGAATGTCAGTGTTAATTTGATGCCCTATACCAATGTCAGCTGACGTTGATATTTGTAGTTTTTAGGTTATGTAACCAAAATCTAACGTTAAGTCAACGCTAAATTGGCATCAAATAATGACGTCAACCCGATTTTTATTCTCAACCAAAATGCAACATCTGTCCGACGTCACGTCCAACATCAACCTGACATTATATTGACGTCCTGTGCCTGCTGGGATGAGTTTATATCTCAGAAATTCAAGAAAAAAAACTGAAATGTGAGATGTAAATGCAGAATTGTGAGGAAAAAAATGTCAGAACTCACAATTCTATTTATTTATTTATTTATTTAACATTTTATGGCAGAAGTAAGCTTCCATAGTTTTTGCTATCCTAACTATGCATAATTACATGGTTAGTTGAATTATATAATTTCCATCTAGTCTATTTTTCTCTGCTGACCCCATAAGAACAAAGCTGCGACCCACCAGTTGGGAAGCACTGCTGTACATGATCAAACACGTGCTGTGTTAACATGACGAGACAGGCAGTAGAAGTCATTTGCTCTGAACCAATGCAACCTCTGATCTCAGGTGAGACGCCTGTTGAGTTCGCTCAGGATGAGGTCTTCAGTCTTGAGCTCTTAACATTTAGATGAGTCCAGTGATGAAACTGCATCAGGGTAATTTGAGAGGACACAGAGGTTAGCAGAACGTCATGCTTTGGCTTAATATAGCAACATTTGTGACCAACAAGTGATTAACTTCCTTGACAGATCTTGATGATGATTGACACCAAAGATTGAATCCAATGATTAGATAATTTACTGCTTTAAACTTGTTTTCATAGTGGGTTATGAGAGGTCTCTTAAAGGGTTAGCTCACCCAAAAATGAAAATTAAGCTGTGTTTTACTCACCCCCGAGGCATCCTAGGTGTATATGACTTTCTTCTTAATTCATGACCGTTGTTTTGTTTTGATCTCTCCCCTGCGCTTCTGCGGTAACGCCGACGTCCTACGTCATCAGTCTCGGAGCTGCTTCAGTGTACAACAGTGAGCGCAAGCTAGATTAAATTGATTATTACGTTTTAAATATGGTTATTTTTCTTACAAAAACGCATTGATTCGCTACAGGAGGACTTTGTTCACCCCCCGGAGCCGTGTGAGACACTTTTTATTATGGATGGATGCGCTTTATTTCACTTCTTTTGGACTGAAGCACTGCAACACCCGCTGACTGCAATGATGGAGCTTGGAATAGCCAGGACAATTTTTAATATAACTCTGACTGGATTCGTCTGAAAGAAGAAAGTCATATACACCTAGGATGACTTGAGGGTGAGTAATTTATGGGCTAATTTGAATTTTTGGGTGAACTAACCTTTTAAGGATCTTATGGATGCTGGATGGCTTCATACAGATACAATGAATCAGCAGTCAGCAATGCAGAATTAATCTTTCGCACTGTTCACAGAAAAAAAAAAAGAAAGAACAAGACATTGTGATGTTATTATTGCAGTATATGGTGTTCCTGAGTAGTTGTAATGGCCTTAATTGACAAATGTGTTGTTTGGTTGTCCTCAGCACATCAGACAGTGATCCGAATCCAAATTATGGCATTAACTTTGTGTTTGGCTCTAATGTAGAAGCAAACAACTTCCGAACCCAGTAATTTAAGAGCCATTTATTATAAATTTGTGTCCACACTGCATCACTTAATCTTTTTAAGATTTTCATATATTTGTGTTTGGAAAGAGAACAGCAAAGCAGTGTCTGAAATTAATTGTTTTTAAAAAAACACAATAATTCCTTCCTGAAATTGATTTACCTGTATAATGAGATTTATCTGTTTGTATAATAACATGCAGCCTACCATAATTTTTTTGAAATACCTGAATTGAATACAAAAAAAAAAGTAAACAAAAAAGTAAAATAAAATAAGTTTAAGTACTAAAATGACTAAAACTGAAATAAAAGTAAGTTAAAGCTAAGTGGAAGTCAAAACAAAACTGAAAATATAAAAATAAAGATTTAAACTTAATACAATAATGGAATATAATTAGAATATATATATATATTAATTGAATCTAATGACTAGAATATAATATAATGAAAAACTGAAATATACCACTATATAAAATATAATTGTTAAAATGGAGAAAATGACTACAGGGGCATTTTTTGATCCCACAGTTTAATTATTTGGGGTACTTTTGCCAGTTTCAGTGTCATTTTTGTCCAGAGTACAGGTTAAGTTCTTACACTGCACCAATTTCAAATGCAGTTACTGTAGTTCTGTTTTCAGATTTTCATTTTCTGAATGTTTATAAATTTGTTGCCATCGATAACGACTTCACCTGACACTTGAGACTGTTGAGTTGTAAACTTGTGTGGGCTTTTCCACTCAGACACAGCCTGTCCTGATGCAATCTCATTCTCTGACACTTTTACGGTTACTAACACCTGCAAAGCTCCCAGACTCTCCGCAGATTTATGTCATGACATGGGGGAGAAAATTATCAGTTTCTGTTGTGTTTTGCTCACAGAATGTGAGTATTAGGACCTTGAATGTATACAGCAGAACATGAAGTTTTTTTACCAGTACAATACAACAGTTTACACTATACACTAGGTCTGAATAACCCAGAAGGAGATGAGCAAACTGAGGGGTCACTGAAGGTAATCAGTTTGCAGGAATGAGCTACAGCCATTAATCTCTCTAAGACTGTTGTATGGAGGAATGCTGGGTATTCAGTCACACTAAGATTGGAGTGAGACAGGCTGTTCCAACAGTGTGAGCTGCCTATTATTCTTTAAAAATAGTAAGTGACATTTTTTTCTTTTGAGTCAAAATAAATGGGTTGAGAAAAGAAATAGTTCATTTATTATACAGGAAGCAGAAGGTCAAATCGTGCAGATTGCATTGTGGGATCTGGGTACAGAAAAATTTTATATTGTGCACTCTTTATTTCACAAAATACACATAGCCTAAACGGGATTTCTACAAAATATACCGCAGAAAATGGCTAACAAAAACAGATTGCAGGTGAGTGTTTTTCCTGATGTTTCTCTGGTGCTTTGTCCTGCGGATTTTAATTAGCGAATAGTTGATTATTTCAATTACGGACAGGCACTTGGCCTCTATGTGGACACCAATTACAAACATCATTCAGGAAACAGCATGGATTGCTTCGCTGCTTTAGGAATATTGACTACAGCCTAAATGGACTGTTAACCTCTGACTTTCCCTGACAATCAAGCTTTCTCCCAAAATCCATGATTAGACATCCATCTGTTTTAGAATCGATCACTTGTTGCTGCAACAGTGATGCAACTCTTTATAACCCATGGCTTTATCAATGTTGGTGAATTACTACTTTATAGCATGTAAAGCTAAATTACTAAGGATTTTAGTAGTTTTACTACTCTTGAAAAATAAAAAGAAGACATGATATAATGGGGCAATATATTACTCTCAGATTTTGTTATATTTTAAATCTATATATTTTAATATATTTCTGTGGCTCAAAAAAATATTTTAGCATGGCAGCTAGGCTTGCACAATATTAAGCATAAACATCTAGCGAACATGCATGTTGGAGTTTAGGGATCTCCATTGAGATATTCTACTCAAGAAAAAGTATAATACAGCAGGTCGATTTTCTTTCTTCTTTCTTCTTTTCTTTCTTTGCTGTGACTAAATCTGTAAGTAAACCATACAAATGGACATTCTCTTGATTTGTGCTTATGTGAAAGTGCAATAATTCTAATTAAATGTTAAAAAGGTCCTACAATTAATTAATAATCGTGATATTTTTAGCAATAAATAATAAACAATAAATAAAATGACAATTAAAAATAATAAACAATAAAAATGACAGTAAAATAAAACTGAAAAGCTAGAATATGAAGACATATAAATGTACACTGAAACAATGTGCTTAATGTGGTAGAATGTATAGGAATGATTTTATTCAAGTCAAAATATAAAAGGCCTCCTTATGGCAAAATTTACAGTGAAAATACCTTTTGAGTTAGTTATTCCCCTCTAGTTAGTTATAGCACTGGTTATAACAATGACAATGAAGCATGCGAAATGCTGTTGATATGTGAGGATTGAGGAAACACAATTTACACAAATCTAAAATATTTATGCACTCACATTTGGCCTCAGATTCATAATTCATGCAACTAACTTTCATGATATCTTGATTCCTCTTGATTGTAATTCATTCATGCATTCCTTCTCTGGTTTGAGACCTGTATTCCTAACTCAGTTCAATCTTCTCATGAATTGATCATGAGGCCAAAAGCATTGATGAAATAGTAAATGGTGGAGTTTTGGAAAGGGGAAGTTCAACAGCTGAAACAGTAGCTGTGAGGCTCTAGAGGTGATGTGTTGTGAGATGGAAATGGACGAGGCATGATGAGAAATCATAGTGATGTTTTGTTTACATGACACACAGCCAAGGCATTTAATGACATGAGCTGTAGTTTATCCCATCCTGGAACAAATATTCAGTTCACTTTTAAACAATATCCATCTGATTTTATGATCTGTATATCTTGTATACACATTTTAGATAATGTTAAGTATGGAAGACATCAAGCTATACATTTAGTTTTTTGGGGTTTGTCATAAAAACACCCCAGAGGCATAAAACAGCAGAGCACACATGAGAATGGATTATTAACCCTCTGATGCATGAATAATTAAATCACAAAGGACAAAAATATCTATCTATCTATCTATCTATCTATCTGTCTGTCTGTCTGTCTGTCTGTCTGTCTGTCTATCTATCTATCTATTTGTCTGTCTGTCTGTCTATCTATCTAATCGTCTTGGGTGAAAAAATACCAGTAAATCGACTATCACAAAACTTAGTAAGTTGCATTATTTAAATATTTAAGTATTTTATTATACTCCCATAAATTTTGCATCTCAAGAAAACTACTTCAGATGGATATGCAATAAGGTCAGCTGCAAAAAATAACGGTCCATAATTAGCACTGAAGTCAACAAGAAAATCGTGAATATTATTTCATGAAAATATCCTTGTTGAATCACTTTATTACAGTTTTTCTCAGTCGTTTTGGTGCATTTCTCAGATCAGAAATGAAATTCTGAAAACTACTTGTTCAACCTCCACATCATCTAGTCAATTGTGCACATCATAAAAGCAGTTTCTCATTCTTTTGAACAAGTTGCGATTGCTTTGGTACATTCATGCAATTGATTATGTACATTTATCTGCGGTTTCCTGCATTATCAATTGCTAATGTCATGTTGCTCAAAATGTACTATATAGTTCTCTGTGCAAAGAATCTGTGGGCCAACAGACTGGCACGTCAGGAGGTGCAGTGCAATTCCTCATACAGGGCTGCATGCAAAAGCAAAGTTCTGCCTAAGGAGTGTTTCCTGTGTTTGCCTGTCTAATTTTGTATTTTTGCCTTTGTGCCCATATTTCTTTTCTATATCACAATGACGTTGTAATGTTTTTTTGTTTGTTTTTGTCAGACCACTAGTATAGTGTAACTGTGAATCCTATCCATTCTCTTTCAATCAATATCCCACATACAGTAATGTGTAAATTTGAACTTTTGAAATGGATATATGGCATACATAAGAAGTACGACCTTCTGCATTTCAATACAGTAACTGCATCCAAACTGCTGCCATAGTTTACATCAGGTAATACTACAGTAACAGAATGCACTGTTATATTGACAACATGACTATGCATTTTGACTATCTTGTTTGTGAACAATGAGACAAGGGCTTTTCATTCTGATAGCACTGATATCAGAGGTGTAAAGAGTACCTAAAAACCATACTTGAGTAAAAGTACAGATACCTTACAGTGAAAATTACTCCACTACACAAGTCACCAATTCCAAAACAACTTGAGTGAAAGTCTTAGAGTATCTGATTTTAACAGTACTTAAGTATTTTACTTATACTAAATATAGGCTCAAAAAATGCACTAGTCAAAGAGACACGCTAGTTAAAAAACTGTAATGTTGTGGAGAAGCTGCAGAAAATAGGCAGAGGCAAGGATCTCTGTGCTGGTATTTCATGGAAAAACTAGAACAAACAATAAGGCAAAAACCAAAGGGAACAAAGAACAGAATGACTGGCAAACAGACAACCATTACATTCAACAACTCGCAAGGAACTAAAGAAAAACTAGGGCTATATATACACACAGG
>NW_015654063.1:1622997-1625869 GCF_001515625.1 Sinocyclocheilus rhinocerous
CAAAGTGCACTGTTATATTGACAACATGACTAAGCATTTTGACTATCTTGTTTGTGAACAATGACACAAGGACTTTTCATTCTGATGGCACTGATATGTTCATTGACATAAATACTTACTTTTGAGAGATGAACTAAAGATTTTGAGTAAGTTACAGGCTTTTGCAGGTAATCCATTGTGTGGTGCTGTTTGTATGAATTGTTTTGAGAAATGCACATACTTCTTTGCAAATATTAAGGATGAGTCAAGAAATGCACCAAAGCGACTGAGAAAAACTGTAATAGTAGAGCTGAATTCACATTGAAATGCACATTGAACAAATAAAAGGCTGTCATGTGATCTCTTAAAAAACATTAAGTGTTTTTGCAGCAGTATTATAGAAGAACCATTTTGAGTTCCTTTCAGTGAACACATCTTAAAATAACCTTTTTTTTTTTCGCATAGTGTTAAGAACATTCTAACTTCATATTATCTTAAGAACTTTTTTTTTCCACTTTAAAGACCATTTTGTAAAATGGAAAGATTCCATGGATGTTAAAAGTTGTTCCTGGAACCATAGATGCCAATAAAGAACCTTTACTTTTAAGAGTATATGGTGGTTTGAATGAAACATCACCAGTGGATACCAGTCTCATCAGGTTAAATAAATAAACAATGACCTACAGTTTTATAATGACCTCATACTTGTCAGTCCCTCACATGCAGCGAGTTTTACACACCATGCTGTCTTGGATGGTTTGAATAGCGATGTGACTTGCGAAGGTTGACAGTACAGGTCTGTGTGAGATAGGACATGTTGAGAGCTCATCCTGAAACAAACATCTGTCACACACACCAATATTGCATGATGAAATATGCTGAGGGAGACATTCATCCACAGGGAGAAGAGCACAGAGGAAAGAGTAACTGAATTCGATTAGACGGCCCTTTTGTAACATTTCAATTGGCAAGGGGGAACAAGTGTTTAATTCGCTGTAATCTAATTTATTGTCTCTTTCTTCCTGAATCATTTCTCCTAACTGAGTTGTTTGCATTTACCAGTGTGCGTTTCTGATTTTTTTTATGTTTCTAAAAAAAATGTCACTCATCCTGTTTGGTCTTTGTGGGCGGTCGGCCTAAGATGGTGTTCACACAACACTGTTTTCAACACTGTTTTGGCCATTCATTTACACGACAATGGCGTTTTGGGGGCCTGAAAATGCAAACTTTTGAAAATGGGTTTCAAAGTGCATGTTTTTGTAAACGGTATAGTTTTCAAAACTAAGAAAACGTGAATTTGTGAAAGCAGTGACTTCATGTGCATTACTTATTATGTGTTCAATCTATAAGTATGCACATGTAGTGCATGTGCTGTTTCTTTAAAAAAGTGACATCACCAACTTCTGGCCTGGCATACATAATACAGCATCTTTAGTCATTTTCGCTGAGTGAATGGGGGTTGTTTAAGAATGTTTGTATGCTAAATGTTTCAATCAAGCAAAGGAAAGAAACAGTGCATTGTTTTCGTGTAAACATACCTTAAGATAGCTCAACAACCCTTGCGAAAAAAAGGAGTGCACTTACTGCAATTGTATTGAATGTGCACTTGTAGTGTACTTCAAATCTTAAAAGTATATTTTTAAAAACCTGTACTTGACGATAAAATATCAATTAAACAAAAGGGCACCTACCTAAGTACACTTTCATGACTGTTAAGCACACTTAAGTACACTTTTAAAAGCGTATGTCACAGTCTTCAGCGGGTGTGCCCAGGATGGCCACCAGATGACACTGTTCTCGGGGAGCACATGGCTTGTGTTGTGTTTGTTTTGTGCCATGTGCTCTCTCCTGTCTATTGTCTTGCCCCGCCCATCTTGTTACCTCGTTAGAGTTTAAGTTGCTCCACCTGTGTCTCCCTCGTTGGCTTTCCCATTTATTCTCCTGGTGTATGTAATCCTGTGCTGAACTCTTAAAATAACAGGGAAACATCCAAATGGGTTATGTGAACAATGTCATGTTGAAGAAACAATACCTCATGTATTTCTTGAATGTAGCAAGTATGAACAAGAAAGAAGAAAAATGATAGTAGAAATAAGGAAAAATGGAATTCAGGATCTTAATTTTAAGGTTTTAATAAAATGGGCAAGTGAAATAAATAGTAATGTATTCTTTGATTTTATAAGAGACACAAGGTTGGTAAATAAATAGAATTTAAAACTCTGTTTCACACTCCGGAGCAGAAGGTGGCGGTAATGCACCTATTTGCGTTGGTGCCAGCCGCCGTTAAAAACCAAGAAGAAGAATCCTGTGCTGATCCGTTGTTTTTTAATTGTGTGTGTTATGTCTGCATGTAGTGCAGTTTCGAGCCTGCCTGTCTGTTTTTCCCCTTCGGGGTGGTTTGAGTTTGTTTTTGTTTCATTTTATTATTAAAGAAAGAACCATTCCTCCTGCACTTGAGTCCTCGCTCCCTCTATCCACACGCACCGTGACAGAACGGATCAGCCAACATGAGGACTCAGCGGAGAAATGGCTCACTCCATCTACCGGTCTCCACTCTCTCCAGCCCCCTCTACCAGCGCATGCTCCAGCTGGAGACCTTGAGCTCCCTCCGTCAACGAGGGACTGAGCTGAGGGAGTTTGCCATGGAGTTCAGGAACGCGGCAGAGGGGCTGGGCTACAATGACGCCGCGCTTAAGGACTTATTCAATTATGCCCTTGATGAGCCCATTAGCCCCTGGAGCATGTTAGGATGCAATCATGTATCCTTTGAGGGATTTGTGGAGTTCTTGGCACGTTCCCCAGCTAAGGGGGCTGCAGCGCCCCCCGTGATGGCCGACAAGGTTGCAGCGCCCCCGGTGGTGGCCGAAGAGGTTGCAGCGCCCCCAGAGGCGGC
>NW_015654063.1:1626560-1628078 GCF_001515625.1 Sinocyclocheilus rhinocerous
GTGGGGGCGTGTTAGAACGAGCCGTTTTAGGTAGGCGTGGTTAACTCTTAACTTTTATAAAGAATATCTCTTTGGTTTTGAGACTTTAGTCTTTGCAACTTTACAGATCTTTTTTTATGCACCAAGAGCTTGTAACACTCCAAAGAGAAAGGAAAAATTGAAAACGCATCATATGACCCCTTTAAAGAGTTTGAAATCTTTTAAATCATGTCACCAAGATATTCTTTTTAGTATCCTACAAATACATTCAAGAATTGTTCAAAATGATACATCAATCAGTTTTATATGGGTCCCAGCACACATAGGAATAAGGGGAAATGAAGAAGTGGATAAATTAGCAAAGCAAGCTTTACAGAGAGAAACGATAGAGATACAAGTTCCATTAAGTAAATCAGAGATTAAGGTTTTAATATGGAGTAAAGTGATGAAAGAATGGCAAGTTAAGTGGAACAATGGGGAAAATGGTAGATTCCTTTACAGTTTAATAAACAAAGTCAGTCATAATATAAAGTGTATAGGTAAGTCAAGGAAAGAAGAGGTTATCTTTAACAGAATATTGCTAGGGCACTCAAATTTAAATAGCACTCTTAAAATAACAGGGAAACATCCAAATGGGTTATGTGAACAATGTCATGTTGAAGAAACAATACCTCATGTATTTCTTGAATGTAGCAAGTATGAACAAGAAAGAAGAAAAATGATAGTAGAAATAAGGAAAAATGGAATTCAGGATCTTAATTTTAAGGTTTTAATAAAATGGGCAAGTGAAATAAATAGTAATGTATTCTTTGATTTTATAAGAGATACAGGGTTGGTAAATAGAATTTAAAACTCTGTTTCACACTCCGGAGCAGAAGGTGGCGGTAATGCACCTATTTGCGTTGGTGCCAGCCGCCGTTAAAAACCAAGAAGAAGAATCCTGTGCTGATCCGTTGTTTTTTAATTGTGTGTGTTATGTCTGCATGTAGTGCAGTTTCGAGCCTGCCTGTCTGTTTTTCCCCTTCGGGGTGGTTTGAGTTTGTTTTTGTTTCATTTTATTATTAAAGAAAGAACCATTCCTCCTGCACTTGAGTCCTCGCTCCCTCTATCCACACGCACCGTGACAGAACGGATCAGCCAACATGAGGACTCAGCGGAGAAATGGCTCACTCCATCTACCGGTCTCCACTCTCTCCAGCCCTACCAGCGCATGCTCCAGCTGGAGACCTTGAGCTCCCTCCGTCAACGAGGGACTGAGCTGAGGGAGTTTGCCATGGAGTTCAGGAACGCGGCAGAGGGGCTGGGCTACAATGACGCCGCGCTTAAGGACTTATTCAATTATGCCCTTGATGAGCCCATTAGCCCCTGGAGCATGTTAGGATGCAATCATGTATCCTTTGAGGGATTTGTGGAGTTCTTGGCACGTTCCCCAGCTAAGGGGGCTGCAGCGCCCCCCGTGATGGCCGACAAGGCTGCAGCGCCCCCGAAGGTGGCCGACGAAGCTGCCGCGCCCCCAGTGGTGGCCGAAGAGGTTGCAGC
>NW_015654063.1:1631978-1674214 GCF_001515625.1 Sinocyclocheilus rhinocerous
GGCTGCAGCGCCCCCGAAGGTGGCCGACGAAGCTGCCGCGCCCCCGGTGGTGGCCGAAGAGGTTGCAGCGCCCCCAGAGGCGGCTGATGAAGCTGCAGCTCTCCCGGTGGTGGCCGAAAAGGTTGCAGTGCCCCCGGAGGCGGCAGACGAAGCTGCAGTGCCACCCTCTCGGAAACGGAGGAGGAAGAATGGGTCCGCCTCGTCACCCCTAGAGGTGGCTGATGAGGCTGCAGCGCTTCCAGCGGCGGCCGATGAGGCTGTAGTGCCCCCGGTGGTGGCCGAAGAGGTTGCAGCGCCCCCGGAGGCGGCACGCCCTGTCGGCTCCACTTAAGTTCCGCTCTCTGTCAGCTGTACCCCAGCTGCTTGCCCTGCCGGCTCCCTCCTTGAGGCAGGCTCCGCTCTTGCTGCCGGCCAAGCTGCCGGCCCGGCCCTGGCCTCCTGCCCGGCCGGTCCCACCGTGGCGCCCTGGTTTACCTCTATCCCCAGGGCCTCTTCCACTACACGGGCCTGGCCCACCATCCCTCCCCCTGATCCACCTCCGTTCCACCTCCCTCCGGGATTTCTCTTGGTGGAGCGTCTGGAATCTGCTCCTTAAGGGGGGGGTTCTGGCACAGTCTTCAGCGGGTGTGCCCAGGACGGCCACCAGATGACACTGTTCTCGGTGAGCACATGGCTTGTGTTGTGTTTGTTTTGTGCCATGTGCTCTCTCCTGTCTATTGTCTTGCCCCTCCCATCTTGTTACCTCGTTATAGTTTAAGTTGCTCCACCTGTGTCTCCCTCGTTGGCTTTCCCATTTATTCTCCTGGTGTATGTAATCCTGTGCTGATCTGTTGTTTTTTCATTGTGTGTGTTATGTCTGCATGTAGTGCAGTTTCGAGCCTGCCTGTCTGTTTTTCCCCTTCGGGGTGGTTTGAGTTTGTTTTTGTTTCATTTTATTATTAAAGAGAACCATTCCTCCTGCACTTGAGTCCTCGCTTCCTCTATCCACACACACCGTGACAGCGTAATGCTTTAAAGACGTACACTTATGCATACTTCAATGCATTAACTATCATATTTCAACTTTAATTATGAATTTAAATTTAAACTAGTATCATTTATTTGCAGTTTACATGCAGTTAAGCGTCTGTAAATACTACATTCAGTTTATACTTAAGTATGCTGAAGTGTACTTCTTTTCACAAGGTACTGGTGTCAATTTTCATAGAAGTGTCAACAGTTAGAAAAAGGAGAGCTCTAGATGGGTTCTTAGTCACTTTTGAAATGGTAAAGCATGTGCAAAATTTGTCTAGTATGAAGCATAATATAAAAGAGAATTCAAAATAGTATATTAATCCAATTACCAGCAATGATGACACATGCTGTTTTAACCCTAAATCAAGCCAATCCCATCCCAAGGCAACACACCGCAGTTATCTGACACTTCTAAGTATTTCCCAAGGCCTTTGAAACCCACGACTATGACAGAATCCACAGCAATCCTCAAACAGTTTAGTTCACGCTTCTCCCACACAGTGAGGCTAAGGCGTCCTACAGAAAGTAGTGCCATGTGGAGGATACTTGATAAACACGTTCTTCTTTTTACTTGATGAAACACATTCTACGCAACAACGACAGAGAAAGTGAGAGATCGATTTCAGTCGAGCCACTCATGTGGACCACATCTCTCATGAGATCAAAGTCCTGAGGTTGTCAGCAGCATTTTGGCAGGTCTAATCCTTTAAGACCAGTGGCTACAGGCGATCAGTAATGGAGCGCACACAGAACCCTGCGCTGTAGTCAAACGTGGCCTCGATTGATTGCTTTAGCCTGACTAAGCCACAAACAGGATATGACTGTTCACATCCCATAATCCTCCCTGCTCATGCTGGCTCACATTGACTGCTCTCTGCAGACGCAGTAATGGAAAGCAGCTGGAATATGTTGCACTTTGCCAAAAAAAAAAAAGGTTTCTTTTCAATGTTTGATTGTTGGATGCCAAAATTAAGGCTTAGTATTCAAATACTCTTATGGAGGATTGTTTATAATGTGGAGCTTTTCTATGTCAAAAATAATTAGAGCAGGAGTAAAGGGATAGTTCACCTTGAAGACTTTTTGAAAAATGTCTCATACAGTCAATGCCAAATAGGTCCAGTTTTGTTTTAGACCCCAGTGATTTTCACCGTGATCACAGTTGAAAACAGCTTCTTGAGAAAGAAAGAAAAATCTACCAAAACCACTGTAGACATTAATGGGTATATGTTCTTATTCAGAAAGTAGTCAACATGGGTTTTTCATTGATTCTACTTCTACATTTGGTATCCTGATTCTTTGGTCACATCATTGAACTTGCCTTGTTTCCTGTCCAACTAAACCAATTACTATTTGGAAATTTTATTTAAAACACAATCACTTTTCAGTAATATCTTAATAGCTGTTTTCTTTTTATTTGTTTATTTTGTGGCATTGTCTTGTCTAGTATGAAATGGCACTTTATATATAACTAAGTGGAAATTAAACTTCCAGTCCACCGCAGCTCTGTAGGAATCACAGCAATTCATATAAAATGACCAATGTATTTCTGATAAAATTGCATTAATGCAAAAAAATAAAAAAATAAACACACACATACACACACACTTGTCTACACTCTTAAAAATAAAGGTGTTTCACGATGCCATAGAAGAACCTTTTTTGTCTAAATGGTTGCATAAAGAACCTTTAACATCTGAAGAACCTTTCTGTTTCACAAAAGGTTCTTTGTGGCGAAAGAATGTTCTTCAGATTATAAAAAGGTAAGAAAGAGATGGTTCTTTGTGGAACCAAAATGGTTCTTCTATGGCATCGCTGTGAAGAACCTTTTTAAGCACCTTTTTTTAAAGAGTGTCTATTAACTCTTTCCCTGCCATTGATAGAATTTTCCGGCTTTCCGTGTTTTCACTGTTATGTGAGATGCACTATTACACATATTCTAAAAGAGTATTGCATCTCTGGATCAAAGAATGGTGAAGAAGAAGCAGAAACAAGCAAGCAGATGCATATGTAGAATAATATCAAAGTGTTGATAAAAAATTATAAAAAAAAATTTTAAGCAGAGGCTCTGTTCTTTCTTAATGGATGTTCGGATATTCATACAGCCATGAAAATGTTGTGAAAATTATAAAAAATGCTGGTGGGCACTGGCAACTTTTTTTTAAAGGCTGGCAAGGAAAGAGTTAAAAAATGTAATAATAAAGTTATTTATATATATAAAAAAATTAATTAAGTCACCCGCAGAGAATACTCTGAAGTTTTCGGTTTCAATGAAGTGGCTTATGAAGGGCTCCATATTTATGAAGCTATTAAATGAATTAATTGTAAGTTTATGACATTGCAGCAGAGTTGTGATTCATAGTCTAATATTGTTTTGCAGTAATCCTGCAATTTTTCTCCATTAGTCACCGTATTTCCCCTTTGATTGATCAACAATCAGACAACTTTCCAATTACACATTAGCATTTCAGTTACAGATATCAAGTTTCCAACTCATTGCTTAAACAAAGTGATGGGCTATGTCAGAAAGAATGATTCCCTGTGTAAAAATTCTGATATATGGCCACAGAGATCAGCTAGAAAAACACAATCCATCAGCCGTGTCTGAAAAACACACAGCTTTAAGAGTTTGAGTGAGCTGTTACATTCTGAGGATGTTATTTGATGATGCTGGAATTTTTCCATTACTAGCAGGAGGTTGCATTGAGGGCCATTAGAGGCATTTATCGCTTCTAAATATTCAAGTCAGCAAGAAAACCTGACAGCACATAGCAAATATATAGATTAGCTTGCTAAAACAATGTAGGTTTTCTGAGGGTTTTAGAAGCAGTCACTGTGGAGTACAAAAAAAGTGTATTTTATAATTAAGTTCATTATATATATACAGTGGGTACGGAAAGTATTCAGACCCCCTTAAATTTTTCACTCTTCAACACAGTGGCAAATATCATGCAGTCTCATTTCTAATTTTAGTCAGTTTATTAATTGAACTTGAACCCCAGACCTGTTGCATGCTAATTAAACACTCTACCTAACATGTCACAATGATTAATTAAATGATTCATTAAACAGTTTTTTTTTCTTTGGTCATGTCTTACCTTTAAGGAAAAACATTTCACCATATGCTAGTAATTATACATACTTTTCCATCAGTAAATTGCTGACGGTGTGAAAAATAAACTCAAAACGTAATCAGGGGTGAGTGTGGAGAGTTTCATTAACTGAGGCCTTTAACATTACAGTAATTAAATATATGTGCAATGATCTGGCATATTTAAAAGTGATTAGTGATTTTAAACTGAGCAATTAAATGGCAATTAAACCCTCCTCCCATATCTTTCCCCAGTCACTATTTTTTTCTCATCATTGACCGACTTGATTTTAGTTGATTCCCTATTATCTAATGTTAACCCTGTGAAGCCTGACATATGAAATAATAGAAAAATCAATGAAACCTTTATATAAACTTTGTATTACACAAAATGCATGTAAGTATTATTTGTCACTTTATATTTACCAATAATATTACCTTAATATATTTAAATGTTCAGTTTTATGTTGCTATATATATACTAGCTGGACAACAGAAAGCATGTAGTAGATTGTGTTCAACAAGTTTTGATCATGTTGATAATTTAGAGACCTTAGAAATGTGCCTATCCAATATAATAAGCTAGGCATTATAGGGTTAAGTGTTGTTTATATTTTGTAATTTTAAAGGCCTTTAATATGTTGATCTGTTATTTGATCTTTGTCTTTCAGAAATGGATTCGCTGCGCATACTGCTATACTCTCTCATATTCCTACTGAGTGTGTTTGGTAACCTGCTCATCATTGTGGTTTTGGTGGTGAATAAGCGAATGCGGACGGTGACCAACTCATTCCTGCTCTCCCTGGCCATTAGTGATCTCATGATGGCTGTTTTCTGTATGCCCTTCACTCTTATTCCCAACCTGCTGGAGGATTTCATCTTTGGAGCTGCCATGTGCAAGATTGTGGCCTATCTTATGGGTAAGATGGACTTTCATTTCTTCATTTCTAACATGAGGCATGTTACCAATGTACCTGCTAAATCACAAAGAAAAGTACAACTTTGCACTGAATATCCTGCTGGCATATGGCACCCAGGGAGAGTCTGTTTACTGATCGTCTTCACAAACACTGGTAAAAATCACAGGCTTTAATTGCTGTTGCCTAGATCTGCAGAACTTTACGTGGCTTCAAATCTTTGAAAGATATTAAAGTTGCAATAGGTGTTTGTCATTTTTTGTTATGCTGGTTGAAAGTCTCTTCACATCCTGATAGCAATCATTAAGTTAAATGGTCTAAATGTATTTATCACTTCTTTTAATTTAGTCTGTAAAGGCACAGTCAGCAAAAGTAATTCTTTTCTGTGTAAATACATATCCTTTGAGTTTTTAAAGATGTTTCAATGCTTCTTCTTTCTATTATGGCAGCAGTAATTCATCATATGATGATCTAATGATGGAGAAAAGCAATACAATGCATGTAGTACAATGCACGGTGAAGTAAGGAGCACTTTTAAGAGATGATTCCAGTGTCTGGATCTCGGTGATGGGCCGATGCTGTCTAGACCCAGGGATGAAGAATTATTGCTTGAATTATTATTTTAGACATTTAGACAGGTTTTTCCACTACAAAAAAAAATAAAAAATGAGTGGGGAAAAATAACCATGAAATTTCCATGCAAACGGAGTAAGCCCAATAAAATGAGATGTATTAAAGTAAATCTTTAGGGAAAAAAAAAAATCCATTGCAATTTACTAGATAGCCACAGTACACAATAATATGCTATATGTAATTTTTTTAACTACTTATAAAGCACAATGCTGGAATGAAGTACAAGAAAAAAAGCTGCCCTTTTGTAGAACTTCTTATAGTTAAACTGAACTTGTTTTAAATGGATGAACTTCACACTGTTATTGATCTGAACTGAACCAAACACCGAACCAAACACTGAACTGACTTGAGCTCAATAATGACACTATTGTCTTTTAGAGCTGCTCTACAGTGGAATCTGAACTGATTCCAACTGATTCTGTTATTTACCACTGTGATCCCCACACATGGCATGCGTGAAAAAAAATAAAAAAAATAAACGAAATAAGAACTCATTCCCAAGACTAGTTAATTCATGGCCATGCCATACTAATTTGCTCTCTTGTTTTGATTTAACTAAAATGAGGGAACTAATTAGTAAATAATGGCCACAAATAAATAAGTCGTGGGAGTGAATTCTTAATTCATGGCCATGATGTCATGTGCAGGGCTCCATATTGTATAAAACACTATAGAAATAAAGTTGACTTGAAGGGTTAGTTCACCCAAAAATGAAAGTTCTGTCGTTAATTACTCACCCTCATGTCGTTTCAAACTCGTAAGACCTTCGTTCATCTTCGGAACACAAATTAAGATATTTTTTAATGGAATCTTGAGAGCTGTCTGACCAAGCATAGACAGCAATACAAGATAAATTGTAAAATTACGGTTGAACCACTGATGTCATATGGACTATTTTACAGATCTCCTTGCTACGTCTCTGGACTTGGGAACATTTCAGTTGTATTGCTGTCTATGCAGGGCCAGACAGCTCTCAGATTCCATCAAAAATATCTTAATTTGTGTTCCAAAGATGAACGAAGGTCTTACGGGTTTGAAACGACATGAGGGTAATTAATGACAGAATTTTCATTTTTGGGTGAACCATCCCTTTAACTTGTTTAGATAAATTGCACAAGCAGAAAAAAAAACAGGTTAACAATAGTTAATGTAATCTATATTTTGAAACATTAAAAAAAAAAAAAAAAATTCATAATTAATATTCATGCACCAAGCCTTCATGAACCATATCACAGTTTGCTGCTCTGCTCTGCTCTGCACTGTATTTTTTTGTTTTATTTTTCACATGATTTATTATTGTAGTATCATGTACTTAATGTTTTGGCTCCTAAACAACACATACTGTACTGTTAAAAAAAACACAAATAAGCTGCAATATGAGTCAGACTATAAAACACAACTCAAAATGACTTGGTGAGACTACTGTTCATTTGTAATACGGTTACCAGGATGTCAGATTTTGGCACTGACCCTCGCTTTGAGAAATTGGCCACTGATGTAGACATATGTATGAATGCATCCAGCTTGATCTGCACTGTTTCATGGATCACTACCTCCCTAAATGAAAGTCAAGGCTCATCCAGCAACAGCCAGTACAATGCCAAGGTCAGATCTGACACACAAGGGCTGCTGGCAAATGATTTGAAGGGGCAAAAAAAAAATCAAAAGACAATTCTGTCGTGGGCAGCAGTGGACCATATTGCTATGCATTTGCATAAAAGTCACAGGCACAAGGAACGATTCAGGTGTGGTGACCTGAAAACAATTACACTGTCATGTTTTTTTTTTTTTTTACTGGTATTCACGGGTGATCAGATAGCATTTCTAAAGGATGTTTTTCTCCTGCATTATGTTGACTGTCTGGTGGAGGCCCTGGAGATGACACGGTTCACAAGAGAGCAGATCTTATTTGCTTGAGTGTGTGTGAGTGGCCTGCAGCCCACACAGTGTCGGAGTGCGACAGGGCAGCACATCCAACACGCTGTGCCAACCACAACCTCCCTCCCACTGTTTGTTTTTCGAGGGGGCGGGAATTTGTAAAGCAAAGAACAATTTCCTTGGTACGAGCTCTGGTGCGGAGGGCGAGATCAGATCAAATCTCTCGGGCCATCGGGCCAGTAATTCCTCAAACATGAGGGGCTGTCGGAAATCTCGCTTTACAACTCTCGCCAACAAGAATGCCATTCTGCTATGTTTTTCACTAAGCTTTGTATTTTTAGAAGAACGTATTAAGGATTTTGTCGCTTTCAGTTTTGCAAAGCATCAAGCTTTTGGGGAAATAAATACAGATTTGCAGTGAATACGTATAGCGATAGGAGCAACTGAATCAGAAAACTTTGGTGGATAAACCGTTTAGACAAGATCTTGACTCTTGGCTCTTGACTCAATGCCAATTTCTTTATAAAAAAACTGAAGAAAAAAAAAAACTAAAATTGATGGTAAAAATAGCATGTATAAAAAATATGATAGCTACATTTTATTATGGATTTAAGTTACAGTACATTTACAGTAAAAAAGGTAATTACTAATATATGGGATATATAGACAAAAAACCTGACACTAAAATAATGCAATAAACATCAACATAAAACCCTAATCTACATGGTAACTAATAAATACTAATAAAAATTAACAAACAGTTATTTCAATGAAAAACCATCAAATATGAGCTGTTAAACAGTGAATTCTGGGAATGCCAATTTAGGGTTTTCACTGTAAATTACAAGAAGACATTTCACTTCCAAAAACTATGCATTCAACAGTATTTTACTGTAAAATTGTACATTGCAAAATTACTGTAAACTGTGAAATGTCTTGTTAGATTTATTACAGTTTTTCACCATATATAGTAAGGTAACTTACTAACCAAGTAGTCAACAGGTTCTTACTATAGCATTTTTACAGTCTTTTACGGTTAAAATTACGTTGTTTTTTTTGTGTGTGTAATTCTTTTGCTTTTTTACAGGCATCTCCGTCTGTATATCTACCTTCAGTCTGGTGGCTATAGCCATTGAGAGGTACAGTGCCATTTGCAACCCGCTGAAGTCCCGGGCATGGCAGACACGATCCCATGCCTACAAAGTCATTGCTTCTACCTGGGTCCTGTCCTTCCTCATTATGACACCCTATCCCATCTTCAGCACGCTGGTGAAGTTCACCAAGCTCAACAACATTACAGCTCACATGTGCCGCCATGACTGGCAAAAGAGTGAGGTGGAGCAAGCCTGGTGAGTGTTCAAGTATTTGTGAGTGCTCATCTGCCTTTATTTTATAGGACAGTTAAGTGGAAAAAGGACATGAACTTGGTCAGACTCAAGTCTGGTTCGTCCAGAGCCAGCAGTGCGTATACATGTCCTGAGCACATGCACAAACCACTACACTACAGCTTGGACAGTTTACATCAATATGTGTCAGGCTGGGCTGGAATGCACAAACAAGCAATTTTTCCTCAAAAATATTAAGCAGCACCATTGTTTTCAACATATGAAATGATTCTTGAGCAGCAAATCAGCATATTAGAATGATTTCTGAAGGATCATGTGACCCTGAAGACTGGAGAAATAATGCTGAATGTACAAAATGTAGCTTTGTAAATAAATAAATAAAAAGTTATTTTAATATTGTAATAATATTTCACAATACTACTGTTTTTACTGTACTTTTTATCAGATACATAAACAATCTTTTAAACAGGGTATATTAAAAGAACATTTTTGTTTTTAAAGTTTCCAGAATGCCTCATAGACTTCTACTGGAAGTGCATACCTGTTTATTTGTATACTAACATACTTAAACTGATTGTCTGGTAATGCCACAGCAATGCTGTCCTTAGAGCTTAAGTTGTTTTGTACTCTGGAAATTCCTTTAATTGGAAAAGCATCCTGTTATTACTCGTACGGTAACATCATTGACTGTCTGCGTTTGTCTCAACTTGAGAGGCAAAGACAGAGACACAGAGACAGAGTCACTCTGCAGTGCTCTGATAAGGAGCTGGGGTCTTAAACATCAGCTGGGTGCCTCCTGCGGCACATTATGTTTTATGACAGTTGTTGCTAGGTAGACAGCAAGGGACCACAACCGTACTCTCTCTGCATGTTCCTCTGAGTTTGCTTGTACATTTTTCTAATTCTTTCTGCATATTCTGTTACAGTAATAAGCCACAAGAGGCTGGGCATTAAAGGGGTTTTATTTCAGGGAAGAGGTGTTGTTGGGCACATCACGAATATGTTCCCTTCAAGCTATGCCAATGCATGACTACACACTTCTGAGGATAATTATTGATATTTAAATTAATTCAGAATTATAATCAGAATAAATAACTCTTTTGTAGAATAAACAATGTTTTGGATAATCTAGGTGAAACAGTTTTAGTTGAATCAGGCCATGAGTGGCTACCCTTGGATAAATAGCCTATATGAGTGAATGGTTGTATTTATATTTTAAAGGAATAGTTCAGCCAAAAATTTAAATATGCTTAATATGTACTCACCCTCAGGCCATCTAAGATGTAGATGAGTTTGTTTCCTCATCATAACAGATTTGGAGAAATTTAGCATTACATCACTTGCTCACCAATGGATCCTCTGCAGTGAATGGGTGCCGTCAGAATGAGAGCCCAAACAGCTGATAAAAACATTACAGTAATCCACAAGTAATCCACACAACTCCAGTCCATCAGTTAATGTCCTGTTAAGTGAAAAGCTGGACTCTCATTCTGACGGCACCCATTCACTGCAGAGGATCCATTGGTGAGCAATGCTAATGTAATGCTAAAAATCTTTTCTGATGAAGAAACAAATTCATCTACATCTTGGATGGCCTGAGGGTGACTGAATTTTCACTTTTAGGTAAACTATTCCTCAAAATGGAGTTTCAAACCATTTTCATGTTGTTTTAGGTGCATCCTGTTGCTATTTGTTCTGTTCTTCATTCCTGGAGTGGTGATGATCATTGCTTATGGGCTCATTTCTCGAGAACTCTACCGTGGAATACAGTTTGAATTGGAGCAGAAGAAGGGACAGAGTGGTGAGACATTTTTGAAGTCAATAACACAATACATGCAGTCTAATTAAGTCATGTTTTAGTAAGCCTCAGACCATCCCATAGGGTATTAACTGTGATCGTATTTGATGACCTACTCCGAGGATTTAATTGTTTGTGTGTACAGTCATGGCCATCTGTTTTTGAATGAGGCTCAATTTCCTAAGTAATGAAATGTGACCTATTGGATTTTCGAAAATATAATTGCAGCTGTACAACATTTCCACAACTGCCCCTAAAAAAGCAAGAAGGAAAAAGCAGGAAAAATAAACTTGAATATTACCCTTATATTGCTCATTGATGGAGCTCTTACAAGTTAATATATGCTGGATTGCTTTGATTATGTCTCATCTTGAATTACACTGATCTACGCTAAATCACATTTTATTAATTTTATATGTCTCCATTTCCCCTGGGCTCCAGTGATCAAGCATTTAAACTCTTCAGTGCTGAGTCACCACTCTACCCATTAAGATGTTTTCCTTTGAATTAGCGAAATGTCATTTCCTTTCCCATTTTATTGGTAAAAAATTGTGCAAAAGAAGGAAGCTCAAGAATGTCAAAATACAACCTGCTGTGGGGTCTTATGAAGGTTATTGTTTAGTGAAAGACACAAGGGTTGGGAATCAGAAAGAATGAAATGATTCAGATTGCACTTTATGATTCCAGCTCCTTACTGATTCATTTCATTAATAGAATCTTTAAAGAATTAGAATACTCCCTTTTTCATAGAGTATTACATATACAAAAAATTCTAAACTATTTTCCAAATGTTTAACTGTTGCTTAGATCAGTATGTTTATTTAAGTCTCATGAGCCTTAATTATACACACTACAGAAACAATTATTGAATTATTTCCAATAGGATATGATGGAAGTAATGATTCAGCCAAGAACTGTTCTGACTGATTCAGTAAGTGAATGAGTCATTAAAGCAATTCAAACTCATAACTGAGTTTTAGGTTGTGAGTTGTGAGTCATTTTGACTAATTTATTAAAATGAACCTGATTGTAAGAGTAATTTGATTGCGACTGATTTGATTTATTATTACAGGGTTTGAAAATTGGTATTCCTTTTTCCTCCACAAATTTCGACAAATAAAGGGATAGTATACCCAAAAATGAAATTACTTACCAAGGGTAAGTAATTTGTTTTGTTTGTTGTTCCAAACCAAACAATGTTCCAAGACCTTTGTTCATCTTCAGAACACAAATTAAGATATTTTCACTGAAATAATCGTTAAAATAGTCCATGTGACATCAGTGGTTTAACCTCTATTTCATCAGAAATATCTTAATTTGTGTTCTGAAGATGAACGAAGGTCTTGCGGGTTTGGAACAACATGTGGGTGAGTATTTAATGACAGAATTTTCATTTTTTTGGGTGAACTATCCCTTTAACCCTCTGGTATTCATCACTTAAGGGTCAAGTGTGATACTCTGCCATGTAAAAAAGACAGAAGACAATAAGTGTATTCATTATTTTTATTATCAAGAAATGATTGTATTTTGTTTCAATAATATGTATTCAATAATATTTCAGGGGATTTCATATACTATACAAAATTAATCTCTAAATTATGCACTATTTATTTCTATATAAAATTATACAAAAAATCATATCATTTTCAATTAATTTAGCGTTTAAATAAAAACAGAACAAAGGATGTAGATTGTACTCCCCCCAAAAAATGACTGTGTATTTTTTTATTTTCCGATTCATTTCTTATGGTGGTCATTTTTTGAGCAGAAAGATCACAGGTGTTTTTTTAAGACCATTTAGCCCAGGGGTGTCCAAACTCAGTCCTGGAGGGCCGGTGTCCTGCAGAGTTTAGCTCCAACCCTAATCAAACAAACCTGAAGCAGCTAATCAAGCTCTTACTAGGCATATAAACTTCCAGTCAGGTGTGTTGAGGCAAGTTGGAGCTAAACTCGGCAGGACACCGGCCCTCCAGGACCGAGTTTGGACAGCCCTGATTTAGCCTTTTCTAATCGTGTCGAAATGTTTGTGTTCATTTAGCAAGTACCACAAAAGTCACCAAGTTTCATACCATTCTGATGTAGTAAAAAATTCAAAATGTTAAATTTTTCGGTGCAATATCACAGAGGACAACTATTGTTAATTCAACAAAACTGCTTAGCGTACTGCCTCAATTTAAACTATATTTTGTCAATAACTTCAGTCTTCATAAACATTATACTTTAAGGATTATCCAAACTCAAGTTTGATCTGTATTTATTTAAATACCCCCTCAGAGCTTCTTCTTGAGGAATGTACAATGTTTCCTCTTTAGGAATGAAAAATGGTATCAGCACCACTGTCTTATATAGCAGCGATGACGGAGACGGCTGCTACATCCAGGTGTCCAAGAGGCCCAACTCAATGGAGATGTCAGTCCTCACCCCAACGGGCTCCGCAAAGGTGGACCGACCCCGCAGCAACACGTCTGAGGCTAAACTGATGGCCAAGAAGCGGGTGATCCGTATGCTTATTGTCATTGTGGCCATGTTCTTCATCTGCTGGATGCCTCTGTACTCCGTCAACACCTGGAAAGCGTTCGACCTTCCCTCGGCCCACAGGGCTCTTTCTGGAGCCCCCATCTCATTCATCCACCTGCTGTCCTACACGTCTGCCTGCATCAACCCAATCATCTACTGCTTTATGAACAAGCGCTTTCGAAAGGCGCTTCTTGCCACCTTCTCCTGCTGCTGCTGGCCCTGCCGCAGAAGAGGCTTCAGGGAAGGTGACGATGAGGTTACTGCCACCGGAGCATCCATCTCTAAGTTCAACTACACCACTGTCAGCACAATGGGACCATGCTGATTCTCAGAGGACAAGATGGAGAAGAATTGGGGTAGATGTTGGCATATTGTGAGGCTTTACTTTGGTAGAAGACTTAGATTGTTTATCACTTTCTTGCAGCAAAGCAAACCACATGCTACATCAACATCGGCCATTGTTTCATGATCCATGATTGTTCATGTTGTTATATATTCACTAGAGACTTGTATAAATGTATATACGTAAGGTGGCGTCGAACAGCTCGGTAGGAAAGGTCATACCAACCTCACCCTCTTCTGTCAAAGGTCTGTCACTCTCACTCAACAACAACAAAAAAGACACCAAACGACTGCCTGCAAAATTTATTTCTGACTGAACTGGTTTTGGTGTAGAAGAACCAGAAAAAAATGAATTTTTTACCATGAATAACAATCTGCATCTGAGGTAAAGTTTGTGGTGTAGAGTATGCTGAGGAAAAGTTTGGATCAGATGCAAGCAGAACAATGGCTCTTCGGGATGAGAAGAAGCTCATTGGTCGCCTTTATCGACTGAGCGGTAATGTTGAACTTGCTAGATTAGAGTCAGCAGGAAGCAGAGTTTCTAGAGCTTTTAGTGCTTACTGAGAGACTACAATTTCTGACTTGCTCAAACGACTATGTAAATGTATGAAAATGGCTAGTAGAATGCCAGTCTTACACTTTATGTTAAGTTATCTTTTGTTCAAGTTTTAAGTGCCTGCATAGTGTTTTTAAAATCCTTTCTGAGGTCAAGAAACATCGGGAGAGATTTCATTCATAAGATCAGAACTCTAAAACACTGACATATAGCAGCTTTCCAAAGTCTGAGCCATAAAATATTACAATGGGGTTAATGATTATGGTCTATTGCTAGACAGGACAATGATTTTGGCAGTTGACTTCATCTTCATTTTTTGGACTGAAGAGGTTTTGTTTTGTTTTTTGAAGTTGTCCTTTGTGGCCTTCACAGTCTGTGGTTATAGGTGACCTCAACTGAATGAAAACCTTAAACTAGGGTGACCATACGTGCCATTTTCCCAGGACGCGTCCTGGGAAAATGGCACGTATGGTCACCCTACCTTAAACCCCTTGATTGGGATGAACTCATGCCAATCTGTCATAATCTCACAGACTGATTAATGAATGCTTTCACATGCCCTCGTAAATTTATAGCTATAAGCGTATTAAGGTCCTTCCAGATAATCATCATCAAACAACAGCAACGAACACTTAAATCTGATTTGTGATTGTTCAGTCCTTCTTTTAGAAGATATATATTTTATTTATTTATTTAATTTTATTTTTTAGGAAGGTTAGAGAGGGAAGCTTGATTAAATGTCAGATATTTTTGAGTGCCATGGGACCCATGGGAAGTCAGACTTGATTCAGTGACTGTAAAATATTTCAAGCCACTAAAATTTAACATTTTAATAAATTGTCAATTTAATGGCTAATTTTAAGTAAAATTAAAGTGCTGCCAAAGTGACAACCTGGAGTGATGAGTTCAGGAACAATGATTTTAATTACTGATGAAAAAATCAAGCTGGAACTCTAAACAATTATGTAGGAAGTTATGACACTTTGAATGGATGTATACAAAGATTTTTTTTTTGTCATAATGATGGAAACATTTTACAGTGTATTTCCCCTACATTGAATTTTTATAACATTTATCGGGAAAAAAAACAATCATTTGCATGAACTCATTACTCATCAAGTAACTAATTTAAGATTTAAATTCAAACATTATAATTCCCAATTCCTCAAATGGTCACAAATGACTGTCCCATGGGGTATTGTTTTTCATGTCATGATGTTTTTTTAAGTTCCTTTGTAAAGAAAGAAAACCAAATAGTAGGTAACATTAATTAAACATTTAGTGTAAACTGGTCATAAAATAATTATTACATAAATAATTGATTTATTATGTTCCTTGAAGACTATGAAGACATTTTTTTTTTACCAAATTCACATTTCTGGTTTGGTGTTGATAATGGGATGCTTGAGCTTTACAGATAGGGCTTTGGGGATACATAATGCAAAAATGGATTGGAAACACTGATTTAAAAGCATAATCAGTTAAGCATAATCATAACCAAGCAGGAACCAGCATAAATGCTCCCCAAACTATCCATATTACTTACCTTTTTCTATATTTTGCCACCTATTCTTCTCTTCCCCAATAGTCTGTCACATTTTCCCTGATTTATATGTTCCATATTTTTTCCACTGGCTAAACATCACTTTATAATCAACGTGCATCTACTCCCTGAACTTACTTTGCAGTGAACAATGTCAACATTGCACTGATACCTTGTTATCCACACTCTTCCTCAGCCCTGATGACCGTCCATCACACAGCAGGCCTTAAAAGCTGCCAATTCCCCCATTAAATTTATGTTGCTTGGCCGTCCAAACTTTCCCCAATGTACCAGCCAGGGTTTTAATGGCATCGTTCCCCTGCGCAGCTCATGACTTGGATAATGGGTCGGTATTCAGGATCACACACAAAGATCAGTTTTATGGGATCACCCAGACAATGTTGTCGGATTCGCTCATTTTAAAACAGCATCCCATTAGTTCAGGTTGTTATTTTTGGATCGGAAAAGATGACGGTGCTCATAGTTGAAAATGATCAGTTGAGCTCTTCTTGATTGCGTGTTTTGAAAAAGGATCAAAATACTTTTATGAGCCAATCTTGCATTGTGTCACTCAGTCTTTAAAAGGTTTGTTCAGCAGATGTTTTTGCTTTAATGAGAAGAGAAATGAGGTCAGCAGATGCATTTAGTTCTGACCTTTCCAAGCCCATCATGACTCCTTTTTCATGAGACTAATATATAGAGATCCTCCTGTGAAGACGTTTGCGAAACAGATGTCTGACTTCCTCAGGTTTGGATCCAGATTGAGAAAACATTTGTTTCTTGTTAAAAACAACTGGCGTACTACAACTTGTAAAGCATCTACGTTTATAAATGAGTTCAAAAGTGAGAGAATTAGCACATGGCGAATTTGTGTTTGAATGCTTAGTGAACTGTGAATGCAACAGTAAAATGGATCATAGCCTGCTGTAGGCTGCACAGATGTCAATTGTGAAGGATTATATGGACCCTATTGCATATTCAGTGTTTAATAGCCCATGATAGTCCAACATGAGGTTTTTCTAGCACAAATACAGACTAGTTTCATTCAGGAGATGCTCTCACGAAGGAAACATCTGACATAAAGGTTTCGGATTAGTGGAACGTGGAATCAGTTAAACTCTAAACACTTAAATAAATACGGCAGAACAGACAGCAACAACATCTGCTAGGTAAATCCAGTAAAACAATAAGCATTTGCAGATCGACTATGCCTGTGAAAAGTTCATTTCAGAAATGAGCTGTTTCTCTATAATTAGTCAGACATCATAGCACCTGCCTCCGTTTGGAGGCGTTTCACTGTTGTAATGCTCTGAGCTTGGATGCTACGGCTGAAAATGGAAGGGCTGTTAAACTCTGATTTCCCCGAGGTGTGTTTGAGACGTCTGTGAGTGCTGAACACATTGCGTTGTTGTGGCCCACAGCTCTTTTCTGATTAATAGGATATAATCTGAAGCCTAAACTAACCACATGCTTCATGGTGTTTGACCAACAGTCAACTCAAGTGTTCTCATCAGATTACATACACAACCTCTCAGTAGCGTAGTCTTTTCTCGAAATGCTTCGCCTTGTCACGGACAAAGTTTGTAGACAGCGTGATGAAAATAAAAATGTTTATCAGCCTCATCAGTCAGTATGGCAAAAAACACTAAGGCAGACAACTTCACACAGACAGAAGACAGATTTTTGGCGTATTTGTCTAAAATCTGTTTAGTCAGTAGAGCTTTTGTAGTCAGAAAATACACATGGCATCTGATTTTTACAAACCCCATCCAAACGACATCCATATGTGGTTTTAAAATGTGAATTTCTTGGAATGCATTTCAGTCTGATTGGATTTCAAGTAATTTTTTTCTGCACTCTAAAAATGCTGGATGAAAAACAACCCAATTTGGGTCATTTTGGCAACTCAGCGCTGGGTCAAAAAGGAACAAATCTAGCGCTGGGTTGTTTTGACCCAACTGGGTTGGGTTAAATGTTTGACCCAACATATTAGGCTTTATTTAACTCAATTATTGTTTAAAAATTACTATACTGCTGGGTTCAGATGAACTCAATATTGGTTGGAAATTAAATGTACACACATAATCACTACAGTAACAATGCCAGCAACAGTAATAATCAAAAGGTGAACATTTATTAAGCAAAAACAATATAGACAAACATAAATCCGTACATGTGTATGAGGAAAAGTGTAGAAAAGAATGGAAACCCAATAATTATACAGCTTATACAGTTAAACAAAACTGCTTTTGAATCGTTTAATATTGAGTCTTTAAAAAAATTGACCAGTTATTTTATTCACATTTTTTCCTGCCAACGAATACACTACTAACAGTATGGCCAAACCATCAGGCTGAGTGCCGCCAAGAAACACAGACTGAAAGCCTGTAATAAACACTGAAAGTCGGGAATAAACTGTGTATTATAGTGAATTGACAGGATTGTACCCTCTGTGTTTAAAGCGATTTTTCCTCTCAAGTGCCATTCTGTTATCCAACCGTCTCAACTCAGCCTTTAGGTTGAAAAAGTAACCTAGCATTTTTTTAGAGTGTGATAAATCAATTGTAACATCATAAAAATGCATTATTGTCTCAAGATTTGTATGAATACTTTCTCTCATTATGTGTATACGCATGAATGTATAAAATGCCACTCATGTTCTTCAGGAGTTCATAATGAGAGCAAGATATTTTCTGGACTCTTACATGATTCCTAAAGCAACTTGTTTAGATACACAGGATATGAACTAAAATATCTGTACAAAGGGATCAAATTTCATCACTGACACAATGACAGTCAGTCTGAAAGACTGGATTTGAAAACAAATCAGATTTATGTGCAGAGTGCACAGGTCAAGCCTAAAGGTCCTTTTAAACCTTTTTTTAGATGATGTATTAAAACATTAATCTCTTTTGCAGGCAGCTTAAAACAGCCTTGTAACCAGGCTTAAGCAGCATCTGTTACTAAGGTAGTGGACAGATTTTACTCAGAAAGCATCATGATCTATTTCAGGCTCATGCAAGCTGATGACAGATTGTGCTTTCTAAAACAAATAGCAAACCTATGCTCATCACGTCAAAGAATTTGAGAATTAATTAAAATTATGTTCTCCAAAGAGCAAATCAACAAGAAGTGTAAATAAATACAGAAGGTACCATTTATAATGCAACAATACAGATACCGTTATCTTAATTTATTCTTTTGTAATCTGTTTAGTAGACTCGTGTTTTCCTTGTGAATGTTTCTTAAATAATTTGTACAGAGCAAAACTGGTGAAGAGACCCATCATGTCATGGTCGGCACCTCTCACCGACTTATTCCTGCTGTTCACCCGTGTTCTGTCTCTGTCAGCTACACGTGGTGGTTTGTTTTGATCCTGTCATCGTCTGCTGCACGTGGGTGAGCAATCAGCGCTAACTCAAAGCCCCGCACCTGTTACTCGTTTCCCCTTCCTTATTTATTCCCGTCTTTGTCATCTCTCTGTGTCGGTATGTCATTTTGTGTTACGTTTGCTCTTACCTTGCTTGCTGGAGATATCCTCTCTTCTAATCATTTTTGCACTGTGTCCAGGATCCTCAGGCGAGGATGAACTAATCCACTGGATTGCATGTCCGGATTGGGAGCGCTAGACTGAACTCCTTTCAGTCATCCTCCCAGCCACCTGTCCAGTTGGTGTGGCCACTGGGAGCCCTGAATTCTCCCTATTCTCCTTTTTCCCTGAACTTTGTGTTTTCTGTTTTTTTTATGTTATCATCCGAAGTTTTAAACTTCATTCCTCTGTTTGGCACAGCACTTGAGTCCTCCTGTTTTTTATACACAGCGTTCAGACAGAACATACCGACCAGTCATGGACTCAGCTGGAGACCTTGAGATCTGCCACGCTCTCGCTTAGCAGGGGATCCTCCTAGGACGCCAACAGGAGGAGATACAGGCATCTCATCAGGCCTTGACCAGCCTATCACAACAACTCACTGTTATTTCCCAACGACTCGACAAGATTCAGATCGATCCATCTATGGTTCCCACCGCCGCGGCACTGGATATGGAGGAGGCATCTACTCCGTGCCGATCCGAACCTCGCCTAAATCCGCCAGCTCCTTATTCTAGTGAGCCCACATCATGCCGTTCATTCTTGCCACAGTGCTCCCTGACTTTCTCATTACAGCCTTCCTGTTTCCCCACTGACGAATCCAAGGTAGCATTTGTTATAATGCACCTGGCCGGAATCATGAGGGTGTGGGGCACGGCGATGTGGGACAAGAAGCATGAGTGCTGCAGTTTCTACACTAACTTCTCCCAGGAGCTACGGAAGGTCTTTGACCGATCAGCTCAGGGTAATGAGGCAGCATGAGCACTCTCGCTACTGTGACAGGGAACCAGATCTTGTCGGATTACGCCATCGAGTTCCGCACGCTTGCCGCATTTTGCGGCTGGAACAGCATGACATTGTGGGACCACTTCCTCCATGGACTGCCTGAGCACATCAAGGATGAGATCTACTCCCTGGAGCTGCCTCCCTCACTCGATGGGTTGGTCGATCTCGCCACTCGGGTGGATTTCCACTTGGCGCTCAGGTCGCAACACCGCAGCATGGAAATCAGGCACGGGAACTTTGATCTGCCACCCGGCGCTAGAGGCGTCATGTCACCACGGTTTGGTTTCTCTGAAGAGGAACCCATGCAGATCGGCCGTGCTCATCCCACGGCCCGGGAACGGTGGCATCGGATCACCCATGGGTTGTGTCTCTATTGCGGGGAGGCGGGGCATATGGTTACAGCCTGCCCCCACAAGAGGCAACCTCTCTCTGGTGCATGGTAAGCGTGACTGCTGCTTTAGTGCCCTCTGGTGGCCGGACTACTCTCCTGGCTGTGTTTCAGTCAGAGGGGGTCACCCACCTGGTGGCAGCTCTTATCGACTCAGGAGCGGAGGGGGACTTCATGGACATTGAACTGGCTAAACACTGGGGTATTCCTGATTTTCCTCTAGCCGAATATATATCTGCCAATACTCTTTGTGGTACTCCTCTTACCAAGATCACAGCCGTCACGGGACTCGTTCACCTGATCACATCCGGCAATGACACAGAGGATATTTGATTCCTCCTCATTCACTCTCCCTCCGCTCCAGTAGTTTTGGGGCACACCTGGCTTATTAAGCACAATCCTCTCATTGATTGGGCTCACAACACTGTATTGGAGTGGAGTCCATTTTGTTTGTCTCAATGTTTGGTGTCTGCGTCATCCCCTGCCATGTCTGTCTCTGTGTTACAGAGGGAGCCTGTGGACCTGGCGAATGTTCCGGTGACTTACCATGACTTGAGAGCGGTATTCAGTGAGTCCCAAGCTTCATCTCTCCCTCCGCATGATTGTGCAATAGATTTATTACCTGGCACTTCTCCACCTAAAGGGCGCCTTTTTTCGCTCTCCGGTCCTGAGAGGGAGGCCATGGAGAAATATATCAATGAGTCTCTATTAGCCGGGTTTATATGTCCTTCTTCCTCTCAGGCTGGGGAGGGAATTTTCTTCGTGGAGAAGAAGGATGGGTCGCTCCGTCCCTGCATTGATTATCGGGGGCTGAATGACATCACGGTCAAGAATAGCCATCCTTTGCCATTGATGTCTTCAGCCTTCGAACTCTTGCAGGGGGCGACCATCTTTACGAAGTTAGACCTAAGCAACACTTACCACCTAGTTCGAATTAGGAAGGGGGATGAATGGAAGACTGCCTTTAACACTCCTACAGGTCACTTTGAGTATTTGGTTATGCCCTTTGGACTTTCTAACTCCCCCGCGGTCTTCCAGACACTCATTAATGACATGCTCAGAGACGTGGTCAACCAGTTTGTGTTTGTATACCTCGACGATATCCTGATCTTCTCCCAGAATGAGCGTGATCACGTCCAGCACGTCAGGCTAGATTTACAGCAGCTTCTAGAGAATCGCTTATTCGCCAAGCTGGAGAAGTGCGATTTCCATGCACGGTCAGTTCCATTCCTGGGGGTTATTTTGTCGCCAGAAGGCATTCGAATGGACCCTGCCAAAGTAGAAGCGGTTGCTAATTGGCCCACCCCAGACAGTCATAAAGCGGTTCAATGATTTCTGGGGTTTGCCCATTTTTACAAGCGGTTCATTCGAGGGTTTAGTCAAATCGCCCTGCCTCTGACTAATCTCACCTCCACACGATGGCGATTCTGTTGGTCTGAACAGGCTAAGGAGGCCTTCGAAAAACGTAAAGGCCGCTTTACTTCGGCCCCCATTTTAAATAACCCGGACCCATCTCGCCAATTTGTAGTGGAGGTGGATGTGTCAGTGGTGGGAGTGGGGGCTATTTTGTCTCAAAGATCACCTTCTGACGACAAGATACACCCATGCGCCTTTTTCTCTCATTGTCTTACCCCCTCGGAATGGAACTACGATATTGGGAATAAGGAGTTACTGGCTGTCAAGTTGGCTTTGGAGGAGTAGCATCACTGGCTGGAGGGTGCGGGGATTCCTTTTCTGGTTTGGACCGACCACAAAAATCTTGAGTCCGTTCTTAAACATCCGTTCTGCCAAAAGAATAAATTCTCGACAGGCCCGCAGGGCTCTATTTTTCGGGCGTTTTAACTTCAACATCTCCTATCGCCCGGGGAGTAAGAACGGTAAACCTGATGCGCTCTAGCGGATCTTCGAAGCTGAGACTGAATCCTCTTCTCCAGTGCCCATCGTGCCACCCAACCGGGTGGTTGCGATGGTCACCTGGGAGGTGGAGTCCAGGGTCCGCGAGGCATTAGACGGCGTCACTATCCCCGCGAGGGTCTGTTATTTGTACCTAAGTCGGTTCGAACCAGCATCCTTCAGTGGGGCCATTCTTCTGGACTAGCTTGCCACCCAGGAGCAGCTCAGACACATGCGCTGATTAAGCAGCGGTTCTGATGGCTGTCGGTAGCGCGGGACGCTCTGGAGTTCGTATTGGCCTGCCCAGTGTGTGCGGTGGGTAAGAGCTCTAATAGACCCCCAGTAGGGCTTCTCCGACTGCTGCATATCCCTTCGAGACCCTGGTCCCACATTGCCATGGACTTTTTCACAGGCCTACCCCCGTCTAGTGGCAATACCGTGATTCTCACTGTGATAGACAGGTTCTCGAAGGTGGTTCATTTCATTCCCCTTCCCAAACCACCTTCAGCAAGGGAGACAGCGGTCATTGTCTTTGATCACGTCTTCCGCATTCATGGCCTCACGGTGGACGTGGTTTCTGACAGGGGTCCCCAATTTACATCTAGATTACATCTAGATTTAGCAACAGCGAGCCAATCCTCTGGTTACCATCCGCAGGTTAACGTTCAGTCCGAGCGGGTCAATCTGGACTTAGAGAGGGTCCTGCATTGCGTGGCGTCAACAGAACCATTGACTTGGAGTTCCAAATTAGCCATGGTCGAGTACACACATAACTTCCTCCCGGTCTCGTCTACGGGATTGTCACCATTCCAGTGCTGTTTAGGCTACCAGCCCCCTTTATTTCTCACAAGAATCCGACGCCATTGTTCCATCCGTGCATGTGTTTATTTGAAGATGCCTCCAGACATGGAGGATCATCAGACAAGCCCTTATCCAGACAGGCGAGAGGAACAAGACGTCGGCGGATCGTCACCGCTCTAAGCCCCCACTTTATGTATGCGGTCAGAAGGTTTGGTTGTCTACCCAAGACATCCCTCTCAAGCTGCCCGCACGTAAACTGGGACCTAAATTCATTAGACCGTATGTCATGACTAAAGTGCTTAACCCGGTGACGGTTCGACTCAAACTACCTCCCATGCTTTAAAGAATTCACCTGGTATTTCATGTATCTAGAATCAAGCCCGTTATTCACTCCCCCCTCCAACCCCAGACCTCGGCCCCTCCGCCTCCCAGACTCATCGAGGGGTTGCCCGCCTAAACTGTACGACGGCTCCTTGATGTGAGGTGAGGTGGAGGGGTAGGTGTCACCAATATCTGGTAGACTGGGAGGGTTATGGTCCGGAGGAGAGATGCTGGATTCCGGCTCGTGACATACTGGATCACGCTCTCATAGACCAATTCCATCGGCGTCATGGTGACATGGCGGCATCCCTGAGGAGAGGGATTCTGTCATGGTCAGCACCTCTCACCGACTTATTTCTGATGTTCACCCATGTTCTGTCTCTGTCAGCTACACGTGGTGGTTTGTTTTGATCCTGTCATCGTCTGCTGCATGTGGGGGAGCAATCAGCACTAACTCGCAGCGCTGTGCGCTCCATCAGCCCCGCACCTGTTACGTAGCTGACACAGAACAGCATACATTGTTTACGTCTAGCTGATACTCTCCAAAAAGGCGCTACAGGGTGATGTGGAGGAGACGAATTGTTGAATAAAGTTTTTTTTTTCTTTTGCGCACAAAAAGTATTGAGACAGAACATTGAGTTAAATTTAAGTAATTCATAAACATTTTTAAGTTAAATTTATGTAAATATGGTATACATAAAAAGAATAAAGGCCTGTACACATCAAGAATGATAACTATAATGATAACTATATTAGCATCCATACCATATTTATCTATAAAGATTAGCTGTCAATGTTTTTATTGCTCATCAGATGGGAAAAAAATGTTCTGGAAGTGATTCCAACAATATCGTTCCTCTGCGTCGATGTCATTATAGCTGTGATGTGGACTTTTCTTTTGAATTTAGAATGATTTAAAAACTATATATTTATCATTACCGTTATAGTTATCACCCTTGGTGTGAACGGGCCTTAACTGACAAAAAATATATAAAAAAAATAGTAGTAATAAAAGATGTTGTCTAAAGGTGTTCTGAAGTTTAAAAATAGTCTTGTGAAGCATATGAGTGTTGTTCCTGATTGCCTGGAGCTGTAAGCACCTCCAGAGGCTTCGAACTGTAGCCAGACGTCTAGAGGAAGTTATTACATCTACTGAAATCCATATACTATCTCCACCCCAGCAAATGTGGTGACACGTTTCATAGAACATTTCCTGAATGAAAGGATGAATTCTGCCACCAACTCCATAGCCATACGCCCTACAGAAGTGTGTCTCCAAGTCATTTAGAGTTCTAGGAGAAAACCTTGTGTTGCAACTGGTTGTCGCTGTTGGCTAGTCACAGAAAACTCAAATACATGATGCACTGTACATCATGTCATTTTTATTTTATTACCCTCCCACAGGCTTAAATTTAAAGTTTTCTACGTACAAGTTATTGCTGAACTACAAAGGATTAGTCTTCTGATTAAGAAGGAAAAAATCAACCAAACAAATGAAAATGTGTGTCCTCCCCTCCTTCTGGATTTATGCTGGTCTGCATGTCTGATATTGTTTATCTGATATTTCAGGTTAAGAAGATTATTATTATTTTTAATGAATAACAGTTATGCTATCAGCTCTGATAACATTTTATTACTTATGTGTAATACTGTACGAATTTGAAAGGATTTTAAATTTAATCTGTGTATTGTGTAAACAAAACTAGAATAATAATTAAAAAAATAAAGAAAACAAGAGTAAAGGGAAAAGTGGAACACTACAGACTTTAGGCCACCAATGCCTTAAAACTATGTGTGCATGTTTTCATACATGTGTAGCTGACTTAATGACTTATAATAGTCCTTAAGCACAGAAATTGAGACTTGAATGTATGTGTGTATGTGTTGACTGTCCAAAACTGAGCTTTTTTCTTTTCTTTGAGGATTGAAGCATTGAGCATTGGTTAAACATATATGCTGTGAATTTGCTTTGTTGAATCTTAAAGGGTGTCATATTCAGGCTTGTGTTCATTGTTCTGGTATAACTTATAATCTATATTAATCTGTACTATGATTGTTGTGACAGACGTTTGTGTTATTGCCTTAGTAGTTGAGAGATGGTTTATCTCATTGCTCGTGCAGTTAAAAAAGCTATAGTAATAAATGAAAGCTATGATGTTCTGCAGTGCAGGTGACTATATATATGACACTACAGAAAAATACTGCAGTATGACATATTTGCTCATATCTCAAATCTCAGAATCATTTTCTTTTCTGTATTTCCACTGCGAGTATAAATTGTGCTTGCAAACCCAAGAGACTGACACTTGTTGCTTTCACAGTGTGTACATCTGTATGTAAACCAGTGAGTCCGTCTGGGGCCGCTGATGTGTAATTTGATGTTGTACGGTAACCATATAATAAAGCTCATCAACTCTGTAGTGTCTGCTGCGAACAATACCATAATCAAACACACTCTCAATGCATTAAATAACTTCAAAACACATTATTTAGAAGGATATAGTGCTTAGAGTTGTTGGAGCTGTTTGTAAGTTCACTAAGGTTGCAAAATACTTTTTGTAGCTTATCAGCGATGTACTGTACCTTTGCCAAAATCGAAGATATGAATTGGAGATAAATACCATAGCGGTATATGTTTACAAGCTTTAATGGATGGGGGCAAGTGTATGTAATATTAAATAGTCATTTCTATTTTGTCATATCGGGAAAGATGTTTATGTTATGTTATTTGCTTGGAGCAGCAAAACCTTTCAGAGAGGAAGAGATGCAGAAGGATATTGATTAATCTTTCAAACTAACAGCATTGCAGTACATTTATAGGTGATTACTTCCCTCCCTCTCACAGCAAATATGACCCTAAAGTACTTGAAGGTTTTGATCTCGTGTTTAAAATATCCCAAGAGATTATAGAGGAAAATGCACACTCACAACAATTTTCTGCCATCTAAGCAGTTTTGCCTCCCTAAATGTTCCGGATCAAACTTTTGATTGATGCGTTTAAAGAACAAGTGGACAGAGTGTAATCCACCCATTTGAGAACAGAGAAAAATATTTTAATAACAGAATTTATTGTATGTAAAGCCAGACATATGAAATAATAGTCAGAAAAATCTAATTATTTTGAAATAGAAGAGTTTGAACCTTTAGACAAATATAGTGTGTGTGTGTGTGTGTGTGTGTGTGTGTGTGTTTGTTTATGCGGTTTATGAAGATACAAATTTGTAAAACGGCATGGGTATGACATAGGTATTACAAATTACAGGTGATTTATGAGGACACTTTTGGTGTCCCTGTAATTCAAAAGGCTTATAAATCATACAGAGTGAGTTTTTTTTTGAAAATCTAAAAATTCACAGTTTCCTGTGAGGGGTAGGTTTAGGTGTAGGACGATAGAAAACACAGTTTGTATAATATAAAAACCATTATGCCTATGGAGAGTTCCCGTAAACCATAAAAGCCAACATATGTGTGTGTGTGTGACCCTGCCTGTGAAAATCCAGCTTTAGTCATTTATTTGTGATTTACTGTTTTCTACATAAAATCATTCTTCATAATGCAAAGAACATTCTATGAAAATATAACCTTGATACCTTTAATATAGACTAAGTAAGGACATGTCAAAGACTGAAACCATAGTGAAATTAATGGTTGAAATCAAACTTTGATGCTTGTTATCTCAATTAAATTTTGAGACTTTAGCCTGGATTTCACAGACAGGGTTACATATATTTAAATTATATTTAAATGCTTAGTTTTATAATCAAAACTCTGTCATTTTTATTGTTGGGGGCAAAAACAGCCCGTTTTGTCATATTTGATACATTTTTAAAAAATGATGTATGGATAATAATAGTAAACCTAAGCTGCTTCAGTCCAGTAAGTGTTAAGTTCCTTGCACACCCGAGTCTGAAATTTTCGTATGCAGTTTCTTTTTTTCTTCTTCATATTTTCATATTCATCATCCTTTCCTATCAAAATGCTTGCTACATATGTGAAAACACCGAAAATTGGACCTGATCCGATTTTTTTTTATGACGGACGAAAGTTTAAGAGGCAGTGTGTGAACGTGATTTGCACAACGTGAGGTTGTATTTATTTTTTAATGTGCAAAACTTTCGGATGAGAATTTCGGACTCAGTCTGCAAAGACCTTCAATCTTGAAATATTACTAACAAAATAAAAGTTATTCTTGCGTTGACTTCATAAAAATCATCATAGATTTTTATAGCAATAAATAAATATACAAACAAACACTAAAAGGCCTTTTACTTGCTAAAAACGATGAATTACCAATCATAGGACTGAAAGCATGTAGAAGATGCACAACATGTTTTTCGGCTTTGATTATGTTTGATCAGGTTGATCAAGTTGATAATTTAGAGGCCTTAGAAATATACACAACAATTTTGATATAGTAGGCTTTATAGGCTTAATTCATATATTTTTTTTCTCTTTTCTCACTTTTTTTTTTCTCATTTAATGTTCAGTTCTGAGATGCCTAGCGCTTCAATAAATGAACATCTATCCAATATTTGAGTGCAAGAATTAGTGTTTTTACAGTCCAGTCACATCTAATGTGAAATATTTGTTTTTGTTTATGGGAAATATTTGACTATTTCAGGACATTTGTCTCAAGCAACAAGTGATATAAAACACCAATTGCAGGGCACTTGTTCCATGGTCAGTTACATTTGTAGATTAGTCAAAACACATCACTATCTCAAATATCTCTCATAAGAAAGAAAGAAAGAAAGAAAGAAAGAAAGAATATATGTGAAATTAATACAAATGAATTAATGAAATTATGAAAAATCATCAGTCTCAAGCTTTCAAGAGAAAACAAAAACAGGAATATACATGGAGATCATGATGTGTCAATCAATAAGCCTAATTAATGTATGTAAATTAATGAGCTTATGAAAAAGAGAGTGAGAGAGTAAATGTTATCCACATCTTATTTGGTAGTTTGATTATATCTAAATTTAACGAAGATGAAAACTGCTTTATAACTTTTTATACCATCCAAAGTCACATATTTTATTTTTCCTTTCAAGAGTTGTAGGAAAACATAAGCACGCATGCACGCACGCACGCACGCACACACACACGCACACACACACACTCATCAAGGGAGCTTGGAGATTTAATGATACTGAAGGGGATCAGATAGCATGAGTTCAAGAGAAGAAAACACATCAAACACTTGTCTTTATCAAGCTATTCTGAGTTCAGACACAGTGCCGAAAACATCGCCAAAAGTAAAACTAAGAATGTGCCCTTTCCCTTTATCCCTGAACTTTTCTGGCTCGGAAGACTCGCACATCAAATGAGCAGTCTGGAGCCAAAACATCACAAACATCAAAGTTTTGGAGGATGCTACCTAACCACCTTGTTAGTGACCTGAAAAGATGAAGACTGAGAAAATATGTGAAACACTGGATAGTGCATGGCGGCCTGGCATTTACGCTCCTACTTCCATCTGGACATCAGAAGATAAAAGACAGCGGTGGAGGAAATGGAAAGGCGGATTAGCACTCTCCAGATCTTACCGGAGGCCATACATTTTAAAGAAGCCATCTGCATTCACATAGGCTGTCTCGAAGTCATATCGTAAAAAAATTGTAGTCTGGAGGAAAAGGAGTCAGTCATCCGAGAGATTTTACCCTGTCCATCCATTGTTCTGATAACTGGTCTGTTCTGGTCAATAACCAGAATGAAGATGTGACCTAATTTCTGCTTGTAACAACCATGACTCAAAGACAGATAGAGTGCAGCAGTTTAGAAGTGAAACAGGATGATTAACACGATAACAGCAACTTAAATCATGATTCCTTAGAGATTCAAGCTCAAACACCAGGGTACACTTAAAGGGTTAATGTTTCTTAACACATTTAATTGCACTTTTGAAAAGTGTTTTGATCCCATTAAAAGTTTTATATTTTAAATCATTATGCTTTAATACTCCTTTGACGTGTTTTTTTTAAAAAGTGCACTTATTTTGTTGTGGTGACTAACATACTAAAGTGCATGTAAAGTACTTGATAATAATTTAGTGTATACTGTAGTGTGTTATTCAAAATTACATTTAAAGTAAATATATTTTAAATGTACTCCATTGTAACTTCATCATTAAATGTGTTTAATTACAAATATAGTATGTTAAAACATAAAAGTTTCAATGGAAATTACATTAAATTATATATTTTAGTTTACCATAAATGCTTGTCATTGCATTCGGCAGTACACTTTAACCATATTTCATCTAAACCAGTGGTTCCCAAACCTGTCCTGGAGGCCCCCCTGCCCTGCACCTTTTGTATGTCTCCCTTATCTAACACACCTGATTCCACTCATCAGCTCGTTAGCAGAGACTGCAAGAACTAAATTAGGTGTGTCTGATTAGGGAGACATACAAAATGTGCAGGGCAGGGGGTCCTCCAGGACAGGTTTGGGAACCGGTGTCCTGCAGAGTTTAGCTCCAACTTGCCTCTACACACCTGACTGGAAGTTTCTATGCCTAGTAAGAGCTTGATTAGCTGGTTCAGGTGTGTTTAATTAGGTTTGAAGCTAAACTCTGCAGGACACCGGCCCTCCAGGACCGAGTTTGGACACCCCTGGTTTAGATAATTGCATTTAATGTAAATTTAAACTACAATACCTTGTCATTAAATTGTAATTAGCATGCAATTAAGTGCACAAAAACATTACATTCAGTTCGCACTTAAGTATATTATTTCTGTAGAATAGTAGTTAAAACTATGCTGAAGTGTAGGCCTGCTTCTTTTTCACTCTGGAATCACAGTAAACACTAATTTGCAGAAGAATTCACAAGAACACAGTCTCAAACCTTTCAGTAGCAATTATCCTGAGCTCTAACTTCAGTGGCTGAAGATATCCAAAAAGTCCTGTTGTAAAGAGCCTCCAAAAACATCTAGCACTACTAAAACACATGCTATAATATAAAGAAATATTTGTGATTTATGTGTTGCCTACAAAAACATGTATTTAATCAGAATTCACTAATTGCAGCATGGAACTAACAAGGCCATGCTAAACATGATACTGAACTTCAAAATAAAAGTTCACAAGAGAAAAAAAAACTAGGACAGATCATAATAAAACACCCAGCTTTCCCCTGTGGTTGCTAGCTAAAGTCCCAGATAACACAACATGCCATCTGGTTTCATGGTGCCTCGACATCATCTGACTAATGAAAAGAGCAGAGTGTTTCTCCCTATTAAAGACATGGAAAATAAGGCACTTGATTTTGAGAGGTAAATGAATGCAGGATGCTTTACTGCTCTTTTAGTGCTCTCAGAGCAGAGCGGAAATATAATGCAATAATAATCCACCAAGAGCATTCTTGGCTTTTGAGATTACAGTCACATTCATCTGTGATACTGCACATCAGGAACAGATGTTCTTGCACAACACCTGATCAAATCACACAAACACGATCTTGACTACTCCTACTCCTTACAAACAGCAAATAAATAGTTTGTGTGGCAACATCAAGGCCATGGGTTTTATTCCCAAGGAATGCATGAACTCATAAAATGAATACCATATTCCACTTTTTATTTTTGGATACTTTTTCATTTTGCATAACTGGATAACTACTGTTTATTTTTGGATAATTGCTAAATGCATGCATAAAAATCTCAATAAAAATGTATGCTTGTTACGTGCAACAAATCGAACAACTAAACGGAACATGGAGAGCAACGCCCGTGTATCGAGGGTCACCCGGAGTTCCGTCCCTTGCTCCCACAAACACACTGAAATCTATTCAAAACAAAAAAAAGGTTTATTTTGCCGTTTTTAAGTTTCTTTCTCTCCATCAAGGGAAAGACACGTAGCTCAGACTCAGTGGGTTAGTCGGCCCAAAACAACAAACAAAAAGGGTTCTCTGGCTAGTTTTAAAATGGTCTTCCCTATAAAAAAAAAAGAACAAAATAAAGTTACAATTCTTACCTCTCTCCTAGCCAATAAACAGGAGAAAACAAATAGTAAAATAAAAAGTGTGCCTCCCACTATACACCACAGTCTGATTAAAAAGGGCACACTACTGATACATTTACCTGCCCATACCGCTCACAACTTACTCCTCACAAGGAGGTTAACCGGACATCATAGCACACAGCAAACCTGCTACAACACACAATATCTGGGAGCACGTGCACACACATTCAACAGCTCCAGAAAACAAGAGAGGAAACTCAAAGAGCAGGCTTCTCACACAGCTTAAATCCACATGCTGATCCAGTTCGGCTCCGCCCACTAAACTGCTGCACCTGTTACACTCAAATGAGCGCATTAGGACAGAGTAACAGGGAGAGAGAGAGAACACCAACACATATGCACCAAGTCACTCAAGTCAACAATAAACACAAAAGTCACATTCAAGTACATAACAGCTGAATATGGACTTTTATTTGCAATGTTTTCTTTATACATCTCATTAATCAACTATTCATTCAATGCAAACAAGACCGAAATGAGATAAATAACTGATTTTTCTTTTTTAATGCAACAAAGGCCTGCTAACATGTCTAAAACAAGCAAATACCTAATGTTAAAAGTAATATTTCAATGAAAACTATTGTACAGCACTGTAATATGAAGATAAGCACTTTCTTATAATTGGTAAGAACATACCAATTTGAAAAACTAACGGAATGCATAATCGATATAAAAAACTGGATGACGAGTAATTTCTTACTGCTAAATTCTGAAAAAACAGAGGTGTTAATTATAGGACCTAAAAACTCAGCACGTAATAACCTAGAACACTGTCTAACACTTGATGGCTGCTCTGTCAATTCTTCGTCATCAGTTAGGAACCTAGGTGTGCTATTTGATAGCAATCTTTCCTTAGAAAGCCACGTTTCTAGCATTTGTAAAACTGCATTTTTCCATCTCAAAAATATATCTAATGCCTTTAACTGAAAATTGAGTGTTCACTATTGTCATTTTGCATTACTGACACAATATTTTCCTAATTGATGCTGTACAGTTGCTTTGACACAATCTGTATTGTTAAAAGCGCTATATAAATAAAGGTGACTTGACTTTCTGAAGATGGAACAGTGTTTTTTTAGTATTATTCATATTACCCATATTAAGCTTTTGTCAATATTTAATTTAATTTAATTTAATTTAATTTAATTTAATTTATTAGTTCATTTTGTTAGGTTTAATTCAGTTTTAGTTTTTATTTATTTCCAGTATTTTCTACTTTAGCTTAGTTGCCAAGTTTTTTTTTTTTAATCTAAAATGTTGATTTTTTTTACTTTAAATTAACAATAATAAGTCTGACTAGGAAGCAAAAGTGAAAAGCAATAACCTAGACTCACGGTCTACGCATTAGTCTAACTGTTTGACGCAAACAGATGACATAGTAAATATATAAAAATGTCATTTAAAATAATATTTATATTTTTAAAAAGATTTGTAGTATTTTAATTTCCATCTGGAACACTGGACCTACTACAGCTATACACATACCAAAATTTAAGATCAACCGTCAAAGATAAACTATCAGATATCTTTAGGATGGCAACGAGGCTGGGTAATGTCCCGAGTCACCACAAGACAATATCCTGAGGCTTCTGTGTACACCAGGCTGCTGTCTACACTAAACAATGAGATCAAGTTTGAAATGGAAAAGGTTTTATGACAAACTATTGCAACACTGTGGGCATATGTGACTGGGTACAGAAGGTTTCACGCAATAATAATATGGAAAATAATTATAAAACATATGAAAAAAAAAAACAATCAATGGCACAGAACCATTTTGTTTCTCAAATTTTTTATACTTAAAAGTCATATTTCTATGTTTACAGAAACTGTTTGAGACTTGTTTACATTCCTTATTGTTTTCTTTTGACAAGTTTAAATTAAGTGCTATGCAGTGTATATAAATGCACTGAATATTCAAAGCAGCCCAGGCACTAAATATATTACAAGGTACAAATTGTATACAAGAAATTACTGGTTATCAGTATCAACACTGCTTATCATTATTGCAAAATGCACTGTAGTAACTTCCCACAGATATGGATAAAAAAAAAAAGCATGTTCGTCCAAAATGCATGTATTTTATTTGTCATGTTCATGTTCATGTTCAAAAAGTGTGTAGGAATATCTCTGAGATTAAGGTTTTGCAGTCAAGACACTGAGTGGATCTATTTGAAACACAAGCAGCGAAGAATGTAAGTTGTCATAAAAAACTATGGCAAAATTAAAGAAACCATGTAGTTTACAACCTGGCATATCTCTCTCAGTTACTTGCTAACCTGACAGAAATAATTTAGAACACATCCAATACAGCAGCTATAAAGATAAGCAAAATTTCAACACAAACAAAAAAAAAAAGCACCAATAACAGAACAAACTGTCCTTTAAATTGACTTCTAAACAAAGCAGCTTGTTCATTCAATACTGTCAATTTATATGCAGAGGTATAAACAACTGCTTACCTCACTAATTTCTCTAACAATTATGCTGGTATTTCTCAACTATCAGAACTTTTTGATCTTCATTATCTATCTGTATCTTCATTAATTATGGTGTACAACCGAGTATTTCAGCGTTTCATGCTTGAGACCTCCATTATGGACAACGGACAAATATATTTACCTTATTTAACCATACTAAAAAGAGTGGCTTGTTAGAACCTGTTATATAGATTTAAAAGTACTTCAAGAAGTTTGACCCCAGTATAAAACTCCAAGAAGAAAAGAGCATATCAGAACATTTGAGTCCTTCAGAAAGTGAATGTTATCTAGGTTTTCACATTGCCGAGTCAAACATTTAAAGGTTAAAACTGCGGTGCGAAATGATCTAGGTAAAACCCAAGAGAGAATAAAATAGTTTAAGAGGGGGAGTGTGACTGTACAGGGTTTTTGGAGAAGGACTGTAAAAGCATCTCTAGTTCTCTCAGAATTGTATTTTTTTTCTCCACAGCTGACGTAAATCTCCCTTGAGCTGGTACATGCTGAATGTGAAATATGAAATGTCATCTTTAAATCTGGGGTTATATCATAAGGAATAAAATTGTCCTTGATCCTTCGAGATGAAATACTTTATTGTATTATGAAAACATTGCAACTTTCAAGACTTTCTTTAAAGTGCAAAAGAGCATTTACTAAAACTATAAGCCGCAAAAATATCTTTTTGTATACACTTAAGCTTCCTGATGGGAAACACTGAAACACAAAGGCTGCATCTGAAATTGTATACTTTCCTGCTATATAGTAGGTGAAGAAAAAATGTGTTCAAAAACCTAAACTGTTTTGTTCACTTACACTAATGTTAGTTGTTATAAGGCTTTTCTCCTTTCAGTTCAGTGTCAGTTCTCATTTGCAGTTTTTAATATTACTTGGCAATTTAACATTTTCTGTAAAGAATAATAGCAGATAAAAAAGCTTTTTAAGATGAACACTTTATTACAGCCCACATAAGAATAATATTGATTACATTTGTATGACTTTATGAGTACATTTTACTGAAAATCAGACTGTTCACAATCTCCAGTGTATTCCTTTGAGATGCTCTGCGGTGCTCATCTCAGTCAGCTAATTAACTAGTTAACAGTGGTTTGACTGTAATTTAACGAAGCTACAAGAATACTTTTCATGCTGAAAGAAAACAAAAATAACGACTTTATTAAACTACGACTGATTTTGGTGCAAAACAAACTTTTTATGTGAACCCCAGGGGGACGAATGCATACAGTATTTGGCTCATACATTAGTATGAAATTGCTGATAGCGTCTGATTCACATGGAATTAATTGGATTTGTACCATTATGGAGCAGAAAGTGATACATGTAGTAAACCAAATTCATGAGGGATTGAAAAAAAAAAAATGCCGTCCTTTTGTTCAATAAGGATATAAAGGATACTGCAGTAAACACTGATGTTCTTTATTTGATTTTGTTGATAAAAGTAGCTATCAGGAAATACTCTTCCTGAAGTGCACTGATTAAAAGTGTTTGTTGGAGTGACATAGCAGAAAGTGAACTGAGAGAAAAACAGCTATCCCTCACACAAAGGAAATCAAAAGGACATCGTGTGGAAGAATACAGCTATGAATTGTAATCATATTCCTCAACAATGAAAATAAACCTGGGTGAATATGACTGACCCTCTTACAGTCATGCTATGAAACAGCAGTCATTTCAAAAGTAAATTACTTACCCACTGTCTCGCTATAATTAATGATTAACATTTAAAATTAGGTTAACCAAAGTTGTTTTTACATTAGGGTGTTGGAGGTTCTGTGTGAATTTTATTGGTTCATAATAAAAAAACAACAACTTTTTAAACTGATTCTTAATGTCAAGACTCGGTGTGTCTATTTTTCTTTGGACAGCCTTAAAGACAACAGTCACCACCTGAGTGTGTATGAAAGTGTGGTATGCTACTGTGATGTAATGCCTTTAAAACTGGTTTGTTAAATGTGGGTTCGTGAAGAAACTAACCCTTAGATGTAGTTCAGTTTCATAATAAATATTCTGCTAAGATTTTATAATTCAATGAAAGCAGTGTGTTAGCATTTGAAAAATGTGCTGAAAATGGCTAGTGTTTTGCAGATTTTAGAGTATGAATGACAAAAGTGTTCGTGGATTGTGAAAAATGTGGTCATTGCATGCATTTTGTCTGAAAGCAATGGAAAATGATTCACAGTTTGGTCCGCATAGACTTCTGTCTCGCTGAATGTGTGAACAGTTTTGAAAATGTGGCTTCATTATTGAACAATGCTTGTTAGCAACTGAAAAAAAACTGTAGCTGAAAACTCAACAATCAAGGTGTGAGCACTATGAAAAGGCAATAGGTGAATTTTTGTCTTTTGTCAACAAAAATGAAAGGCAGTGTTGCAGTAAGAGGAAGATGAATAGGGAGAAACATCTTTGGCGACAGAGCTATTTTGAATGTTCCGGGCCAATGTGGTGGTAACATCACAATATATGCTGCAATCACGCAGAATGGGGTCCTACACTGGCATGCCAAAATAGGTCCTTACAACACAGACCACATACTCACGTTTTTAGACAGACTAAGTAATGGACAGACTAGGTTGGTTCCATTATTCCAGTACCTTCCACAACACTCTCCCTTCCTTTCCTTATTCCCTTCTGCATGACAGTGGAAGGTTTATGATATCTGACCCTACGTTATTCCCCGCATTCAAGCTATGGAGGAGGCCTGTGACCTAATAGATGCAGGGTCTGTGTAAGGATGGATTCACCATTCGAGAAGATTCTTCATCGCTGTCTTGCGAGGGAGGACATTAACTGTGATATGGAGGAAGTGCCTATATCCAGCTATACAAATAGATGATGCTAAGGTGTTTTTTTCCCATCTCCACAAAAGTTTATGTACTATATTGTATTTGGAATATGTTCTGATTTTGAGTGCAAAATGCAGCCTAATTGCAATTAGTGTTTTTAAAATCGTGCTTAAGCAATCGTAAAAAACTGTAAAAGATACAAAAATTAAATTGCCTTTTAAATTGTTTAATGAAATGACATATGTATGTTTAGAAGACAGACCAAAAAAGTCAAAGGGATTGCGTTGAGTTTGAGTTTTAAAATCGTGCTTAAGCAATCGTAAAAAACTGTAAAAGATACAAAAATTAAATTGCCTTTTAAATTGTTTAATGAAATGACATATGTATGTTTAGAAGACAGACCAAAAAAGTCAAAGGGATTGCGTCAATGTCTGAATAAAAGTGATACAGTATAAATCTTTGCAAAATGCTAAATAACTAGGTAAACCATAAACATCACATCACGCTTATAGAATAGCTACTTTCCATAAAGGCTTTTTATACATCATTCCAGTCATTCATTGCATGAATAATGTATTTAATTTCCATGGAAATGGCAGCATCATAGTCTGAACATTTTCAGATGTAATCTCTCTCTGAATCTCTGCCAGTTTATGTGAGATACTGGATCTGACTGGAAATTCACAAGCACATACACACACTCCACAAAATCGAAATGTTCCTTATGATCTTTCATCAGTACTGCATTGCTTGTATAAACCCGAAAGCATTGTAAACAGAATGACTTAAATTCCATTAAAATCAAAGTATAATGCTTGGCTGGATAAAAGTAATATATATACATGTACTCTCTTTCTTTGGAATACTGAATTGCAGAGCTAAAAGAGACTGACACAGAGAATCGGAGACAGTAAAGTCCCTTGAAATCCAAAGTGTACAATTTCTTTTTGCGTGGTTTGCACATTATCTTTGCTCTGCTAGTCAGAAATGAAAGCCTTTAAATGGAGTTAGTGTGGTCACCCAGTTTGATAAGTGAAATTATTAATGACTTATGGGGCTCATTAAAATTCATGACTGGGAATTCCACTTGAGAGTAACTCGCATAGTGGAACAAATCTGACATTTCCCACTCTCCTCTCATTTAGCGCTCAGAGGATTGGGGTGGGTGTTGTTGAAGCAGCGGTGATTCTCATTATGCAGGGGACCCCTTTCATCCATACAGCCCAAACTGACAGGTGACCTTTCATGATGTCACTTCTCCATGCTCTGTCTCATTCGTTCTGTTCATTTGGGCCTGGAGAAAAGGTGAGGAGGTCCTCATCTCTGGCCAGGTCTTGTTTGGTAAAGCGCTCAGTTAAGATGATAAAGTGTCTGATTGTAAATTCAGTCGGGACCTGTTCTGTCCGGTATGAATTATGTATGGCTGTTATCAGACAGGGAAAATTATGCTATTGTGATGTTGCGGTAATAATGGTGCAATTACAGTAATTTAACTGTCTTAACTCTCCCTGTCTCTCTCTATTCATCTCCTGCTTTATGAAATGCATGTAGAGTCAAATGTGGCTCATGAGACCAGTTTGGAAATAGCATTATTAAAGTATTTAAATTAAAAGAATATTTGATCTTTTTGAGATCGTTTTACCCCCTAAGAGGTGTTGTGTTAGCACAGAAAACACAATCACCCATTTCCACATACAAAACCTGTTAAATTTCAGTAAATTGCCAGATTAGCTTTTGTGGTTAATATACCACATCTGCTAATCACACATGCAATGGCTTTCCATCTTTTATCTATAGGCCTACTGCTACAGTAGCATTCACACATCAGATTAAACTGCTGTCACCCTCAGGAAAACAGTAAGCTGAAAATCAGTAACCGTCCAGTAATCTGTCAACTAATGGATGAAGAACTTGCTTGCCTTATTTTATTTTAATATTTAATTCTTTCCATGCATTCGTAAAAAGGTAAAAGTAGAATATATATATATATATATATACACACATACATACATATATACGCTTCCTCAGGTAGCAATTTTTTTGAATGTGTTTGTCATTTGAGTGTTAGAGGAGATGGAGACAGTGATTGCTGTTGGGTCTGTTTCTCACACATAGCAATTGTTTGGAATATTTGTAATTTTTCATTTACTGTGACTGTAGTTGCATTGACCTGTTATATCCTGTTTCATATTGACAGATTGTTAGGTTTAGGAGTCGAGTTAGGTGCTCATATATGTCTAAATAGTGTAACATACAAATACAATTATTGAAGCTTCAAATCATTTTCCAACATAAAGCTCATACATCTTGACAAAATTATACTTCATTATAAATTTCATGATGATAAAGTCATATTGATCTTTTTTTTCATCCACAGAAAAACTTGAAATGTTTGTGAGATTAAAAATAATTGTTTTAACAGGTATTCTGGATCAAATGTTAAATTTTCATAATATATCACCCCAATTATTTTTTTTATTTGCTTGAAACTCCAGAGTAGAACCATCCACATTTAAGTTTAAAGAATCAGATTTATGTAATTGGTGGGGTGAACCAATGAGCATAACCTCAGTCTTGTCACTGTTGAGACAAAGAAAATTTAGAGACATTATTTTAAATTTTTTATGTATTATTTTTTTTATCTCAGAAATATATTGTGCAAGAAAGGCAGCAGACACATTATCACCAGGCTTTGAATGGATGTAAATCTGGGTATCATCTGTGTAAAAATGAAAATTAAGACCAAGTATTCTTAGTAGCTGACCAAAGTGCCAAAGGGGCCAAAAATCGATCCTTGGGGAACACCAAATTTATCCAAAACACTTGACCATGCTTTAGTTTTTGACTCCTTGGGAGTCACTTTGGAAAAGTATCAGTGATATCCATTAAAAAAAAATTTTGACAATGACTGCTGTTCACACATCTAAAAGGAAAAATGCGAGTAAATTTTATTCATCAGTATTTTACGATCTGGCAAAATGTTGGTAAATTCATATGATATCATTTACACATTTTATGGGTTTGGTTTAGGGTTGGGAGTGGACCTTCATGATAATCATATGTTTTTGTATCAGTCAGCTTGTACAAATTCATACAAAATTACCACCTTGTGCAATAATTACCAACTCACATTAGATTGGCTTAGTAAATTCATGAAAATGCTTTATGTGTCAAAGAAACTCCTGATCTCACATTATTACTACAAATCATTTATATGGTTAAATCAAGAAGAAGCACATTGTTTAAATCAATTCCTTAAAAGATAACAGACATCAGTGGAGGAAAAAAAGCAGATGGCCTTTTCCAAGAACCTCAATTGTACAAATTTGTCATTATTATAAGCTAACGATTGCGTCATCCATCTAGATCAGAGTCACTTGTTTTCCTTCCTCTAAATCCACAGATCCATTCTAGCATTTAGCATGTCAAAAATGGAGACAAGGGACTAAACAGATTTGAAGCTTCATTGAGACTAATGCCAGGCAAGAGTAGACTCAGCTTGTGAATTAGACATGTTAACACATAAATTAGGAAGAAATATTTTTTATACAGAAGATTCTGTTTTTGTTTCTGAAATCCATCATTACATCCAGTTAATTATGCATTGCGCACAACTTACTTTTCACAGAACATATGCATTTATTCATTTCAGAACTGTGATGAAACATTATGATGAAATTAATCTAGTTATTTTTGTCTGAAGTAGAGAGTTTTATCCTCAGGAGTCAAGCTCCTCTGTCACCTTCAATTTAGCCGTGCACCTGTGCCCGATGAGTCTGGAGATATTCACAGGTCTATGACAATGGACGCAACAGTTCACAGGACTGACATATTGAATCAGTTGTACAGTCACCCACCCAAATCATGTTTCAGATCCACTGTTCTGTTGTATTACTCTCCACTGCCTGTCAGCAAAAATGTGTTTTTCTGGTTTAAATTTTTGATTGAAAACCTTAAAAATGCAGTTTTGGAAAGTTTTCAGTTTATATTGATTCTAATCCTGTTCCTTTGTATGCTAATTTCAAAGTGTAATTAACTTGTTGTTTGCTTTTTGCAAATACCATTATGTTTTCTCCCCCAAGAGCAACCATAATGTCAATTATGTCAAACGTCAATGCTTCTCTTGCAATAAATTTCAGATTGGACAGTTTTCACAGAGTATATTTTCAGTGATAAGTAGTTTCATTCTGTTCTGTTCTTTAAAAAAAAAAAAAAAGATTATTGTGACTATACTGTGACCTGCCTGTTATGCTACATTGTTAAAAAGTGGACTTTTAGGGGGTGGGGTAAGTGCGCAAAAACATCTATAAAAGTATAAAATACAATAAAAACATAATTTCTTCTACTTTTCCAGTTACCGATACATACTGATAGCTATGTACTACAATTTTTTCCCATTGCTAACAAGTTGTTAAATACTGAAGCCACATTTTCAAAACTGTTCATACAGTCTGCATTACCAACATGAATCTTGGCCAAACTGTTTATCTCACCTCCAAAACTCACTCAGACCAACAAAACACTTTATATTAGTCTCAAAATAAGCTTGTTTCACCATAACACTGGCAACAATTCTCATCCAGAAAACGTCTCGGTTACGTATGTAACCCTCGTTCCCTGAAGGAGGGAACGGAGACGTCACGTCGGTGGCCGACGAATTGGGATCTCGCTTAGAGAGACCAATCCACTTCAAGTGTAAACTAAACGAGCCAATGCACATTGGCATGCGATGATTGCATCCAACTGCCGCTGATCACAGCGTGAGCATAAAAAGGCAGCCAGTGCCACGCATAACAGGTTTTCGCTCAGGAGCCGAGCTGGTGACCCGGCTCAGCGGTGGTACAGCAGCCGTGGCGACGGGACGTGACGTCTCCGTTCCCTCCTTCAGGGAACGAGGGTTACATACGTAACCGAGACGTTCCCTTTCAGTTGGTCACTCTCGACATCAAGTCGGTGGCAGATGAATTGGGATCCCTACCAAAGCGCCATGGATACTGCCCCTTCCAGTGGCCTGTGCGAGCCTCCTGCACCCCTTTTTGGTGTAGGCTGGGGCTCGCAACAAGAAGACCAGTCACTGTTGTCGTAGCACTACCCACTCAGTGAGATTCAGTGACGGGCTGTGCATTTTACACCTAGGCCTTCACTGGCGTCCTACATGAATTAATTCATCTCTTCATACCATCATAATGATGCCACGGCTATAGAAACCATAAATATTACACAGTAATGCAGTATAACAGGGCACTACATAACAGACAGGTATCTTATGTAGCGAGAATGAATGCCATTACTAAAGAAAGAAACCCAATTGACAATTGCGCAACACATCATCTGTAGCTGAAGCATTAACCTAACAAAATGACACAAATACAATCCATCCGATGTTCTTACAGACATTTATTCACCCAAACGCATTTATACCTTACAGATAGCATTGGTATAAAACAAATAAGGTGATTACATGTGTTTTAAAGTTGACCTAACAATTTAATGTTCTCTTACTGCTTTATTTCGTCTTCACGAGTC